>NW_020455601.1:378800-395650 GCF_003342845.1 Nothoprocta perdicaria | reverse complement strand
AAAAAAAAAAAAAAAAAAGCTGTCTCATGTTGCTGATCTGCATACTATTTTATGTTACAATTATATATAATATTTCATATATGCTATATCTATATTTTCTGTAATATTATACTCTAGTACCATATCTATAACATATTGTTATATTGTTATGTTGAATTATATATTTTGTTTTCTGTTATTTATACAGGAGGAAGTATGTGGTCTTACATTTGTCGTTGTAAGTGATTTTTTTCTTCAAATTCACAAGGTCCTTTCATGAAGAACAATATCAGCTGGGAATCCACCTGCATTTCTGTGCATTTGAAAATCATGCACATATAAATTATGGTCCTGTTTATGCCACTATTTTATAGACACAAAGACTTGTAAGATAGCACCTTTTTTGTTCTCAAAAAATKTTTCCCTGTTTTATCCACTGAATAACCTCCCCAATCTGTTTCATGTTAAAAGAATTGCCACTTCAAAAACGGCTGTTATTTGGCTTCCATCAAGTCCTTTCTATTAGTGAGCACTTTCATGAGCTGCAAAAAATTAGTTAGCAGATTCCTTTTCTTCACAGCTACTTACACATAGAAGAGGCAGGAACATTTTAGAAGGCAGCAAACTGTAATTTATCTTGTCTGACATTCCATCTCCTCAATGTGTTTGATTTTCATGAGAAACAGACGTTTCTACTGGCCAGCAAGGATCTTAAGTCAATTCTTTTGGTGATGCAAATCAAACCAAATTGAGCTGTCCTCTTTATACTAACTTTGAATATAGCTGATAAGTTTTGTGTTTGATTAAAGATAAAAGCTATATCAGAAGTGTTCATTATTACTTACATATTCATATACCTCTTTCCCTTTTCATAACAGAGAAGTTAATTTACTTCTATACATTTAGAGAGATCAAATATTCATCAATCACAAAGCTAGTAGGTTGATATATGTTTTTTTTTCCTACATGTATTGTACTCTTCTTTAAATTTATTATTTTGCAATATCTATGAAGGACTTGCTTTCAAGGTTTCCGATTATTCTCTATATGAAAATCTGATACTACAATATTGAGGGAGTTTGTTTCATCATTTTTAAGAAACTCATCTTTCGTCCAACAGTTTTAAATGTCTTTATGCTTCCTGGGTTGCTTATCTAGCCTTCTTTGTATAGTAGCTATGAGGTATAACTGCAGGCATGTGAGAAATAACAAATCCCTCTCCTTCACAAAGTTAACAATTACACTATATATATATTTATATTTTTGCATAATGGCTCAGTGAGGTCCCTTATTATATAAATCAGAAAATTTCAGATCCCTGTCCCCAAAGCATACATACACCCATACCCTTAGTAGATTATTTATCTTAACCCTGAAGCAGATTCTTTAATTTTTTGTTGTACCTAGTGTTAACTGAGAAAATAGGAGAATAATATCTGAGCCAAGAAGAAGGTATTCAGCTGATATACATATCTATCCATTTTCCTGTATACATAAATTTACAGTTTCACACAGAGAGATATAGTTAGTGAAATATATTCAATTACTGCAACCTGGAAAGTGACTGGAAAACACAGTAATGGCCTTCACTGCAGCTTCACTGCAGTGAATACTCAGTACAGGACAGATATCAGAGTGATTTAAACTTCAATTTTCCTCTTCACCTTGCAGTTCAGAAAGCACTTTTTTTTCCTCCCYAATTTTCTTCTGTAGAAATAGTACAACACTTGTGTGGAAATGAGAGGTTAGCTGACACTTTGAATAYAGAAATTAATCAGCATTTGCCTCGCAGTGTAAATAGTAGTCCTTGGAGGCATGCAGTAGAGATAATAAATATCAATATTAACAACAGTCACTATTATTACACCTTAATACAATGCAAACAAACAGTCTTSAAGTAGTCAGAAGATATTGTGTAATAACAGACACCTCCAGGCTATGAACTGTATTACAGAAATACCATGATCGTTCATATAGTTCCAGAGCACAGCTTACATAGCACATTATTTTGTACAAGAAATTTTCAAAGGACATAGCAGTTAATTATACAATCTATAAGAACAAGTATTTTTTGTCCAAATTTTCACAAATCTTTGTTTTCAGTGACCATGCAGCATATGAACTGCAAACAGTAGAAGTCAGACCACTGACATATGTAGTGATACTTTGGGTTATCTAAATGAATATCACAAATTCTGGGTAATATATCCATCTTATCACTTCCAACATCACTTGGTGCTAACTGTGTTTCAGAGCCAGTCAAATGCTTGGACTGAGTAGGTTTAAAAAAAAAAAAAAAAAAAAAAAAAAATTAGCCTACTTTACTTTATTCACAGCCTGATTAAATAAATAATTAAAAGTCACAGATGTATAGCATTACTAAATTACCGTAGCTTGAATATATTTGTGTGAAAGAGATTATTAGTCTTTCAGATGCTGGCAAGGACTTAAGAGCTATACTGATGAAGTTCCACCAAGATTCAATATTTTGCTATATTCAACACATTTTCTAAAAGATAAGAAAACTTCTAATTAATGTGGGCAACAGTGGGAAACTCTAAGTACTTGTCAAGCCAGTATGAGGTTACCAGACTTTGGGTTTGAATCATTCTCCAACAAGCTACACCAAGCAGAAAAATGTGTATATCTATATTCCTAATACAGCCTCTGCAGCTGAATTATTCTATTTAACTCTACAGGAATCTAACTAGTCTTCAAAAATTTCCTATACTCTGCAGACACTTGTTAAGAAATAATAAGAGAAAATGGCCTTCACTACTGTAGTTCAAAGACAAGATTAAAAGCGGAGATAAAGTAGGTGACTCCCAATTTTCGGCTCTTGTGATGTAGCCTACAGGAAAAGCCTGTAATTGGGATCCACAGGATTCTACTCTCTGTGAAACAGCAACAGTGAGCCTTTGACAGAGACACAGATTGAGACTCACATAAAAAATATAATGTGCTTACAATGCTTATTAAAAATAATTTGGTACCAGTTGCAATGCAAAGATTTCTTCCTGCCTATTGTTTCTGAAGCTACACACTAACCTGGATATTTATATTTTTATTCCTTAAGCCCCCAAACCTAATGTCTTATTGCATTGTTTAGCTGCGTGAAAAGCTGTTTCCTTTTCTATTTTCTACTTAAAGCTTTGACAAGAAAAGGAAATGCAGAAATGTAAAGAAGAAATGATTGAATGAACCTTCTAGAAGGTTGAACTATAGCTCTATAAAACACTATGTTGTGTGTTAGACCAGAGAGACTGGGTCAGAGTGGATTTACTAATTACTTTGACTTCCCGATGCACAAGTCTGGGACCTAAATTACAATTTCAAGCAGAGAATTGCAAAACAAACCAAGAAAGAGCTAAATGAAAGAACATATCTGCTCAAAATGCCTATTCTTATTATAGCTATTCAAAATATTATTCAGAAAACAAGATTTCTCTTGTGGAAACTCAAGAAATGAACAGCTTCACTCTTAATATGCCAACTTTATTCTACAGGATGAAGTCCTATGAATAATTATTCTAAAATAGAATAATCAGAAAACAAATGAAGTAGTCCAGTAAATATGATCTTTCTATCACTGACAAAACATACAGGCTCTGTATTGATATGCCAATGCAGCTTTCTCAGCTTGATTGGACTTGCTTGAAAATGATTTTAATTGGTTTTCAGTATGATAGGAGTTGCCTATAGGAGAAGTGCCGATTGACTCATCTGCTTCCACCTCACTTTGAGATAATTGATGTAGCAACAGTCGGATCGACCCCAGAAGCCAGCATCTAATAAACAACTTTTTAGTACAGATGCAACTGGAGGATGCAAATGTACCACTTTCAAGCTTTAGAAGCCTGGGTTAAAAAGGCATAACAATAGCCAAAAGGATGGAAAGGGAGAAATTCTAATCATATATCTCACAGGAAGAGATAGTTTTAGCTTGCTGGCACCTGGGTCACCTGTCAGAAAGGTGTATTTCTTTTCTTGCCTCCTGTTGTTGAAAGAGATGGAAACTGTCAGCTGTGACAGGGAGACTTGAAGGGTGAGCAGAGAAAAGCAGGAGAGGTTGGAAACTTTTATATAACAACTCTAATAATGTTAATAATTAAGATTTTTTGTATGTTCATTAGATAGATTATTAACAACGAAGTGTTTAAATCTTCAAGTGCCAATACACTTTTCTATTTAGAAAATGACACATGGCATAAAAATTAATCCAAAAACTAAATCATAAACTGAGACGTAATGGCCAAAATGCTTAAAAACTACCCACCATTTTTCCTCTAAGTCCAGGTTACACTTTTTTAAAGGAAGAACTGTCAAACTGTGGAAATTAGATCTTTTTCAAGGCATCTTTTTCAATTAGATCTCTTTTCTTAATTTTGGAAAAAAAAAAAAAAAATCTGAGAGACCTTACTAAGTTTTCAATGAACACCAGGTCTTCTGTGCAAGTTAATGATGTACATCTGTCCATAGCTTTTCTGCTGACTTCTATCCAGTCTATAAGACAAATCATGTATTATCTGTTTGCAAAACAGGTTGGCAAACTTTTGCTTTCCCAGATGGAAGTAATATTGTACACAATTTTTATCATGGATGTGTTGATTTTTTTTCATCTTGTACCACTTGGCAGGATCCTAACTAATCAATGTTAAAGAATAAGAGCTTTTTTTTAATATGGCATATTAGTAACTGATTTTTAAGAAGGAAGAAACTGTAAGCACAAATGTATTTTAAAATTAATGAACCATATGGCAATATATATGTCCTGAAAATCCTTAATTTTACTGCTTTTTTTTCCCTCTTTCTCACACATCTAGCACTTGTTTGCAGCATACCCTGGTTCTATCAGGTTTCAAATATAGCAGTTTTGCATATTAGAGAACCTGCTTAACAGCCAAGCAGTCTAAGTGTATTTGATAAGCAAATGTTAAAAGCCAAGGTGTCATCAATTATTTTTTGTGAAACCCAGAGGACTACGAGCCTCTACTAACATTGCACTTTTAACTGGTATTCTCCTGCTTTAGCAAAGAATCTTGCAACTCTTCAAATCATTGTTCCTTAATACAGATTGAAGTAGTAAGCTTAACTTCTCTAGCTGAACCTCAAAGAGGACTATACAGTGTTCCTGTGGCATTTTCATTCACTCACATGAAGAATGCTACCTTACAAATACTGTACTTTAAATTACATTTTACCTGCTGTGAAGACCTGTGTATTTCTACAATAAAATATGTTTTCATTTCGAAGTTGTCAGTTCCTCAAAGGTGAAATTACTAGGCATTGTTCCAAAAGAAATCAATACATAATATTTAGTTAGAAGACATCGGGGGGGGAGGGGGGAACAAAAAAAAACATGGATTGGCAACRTGTCTTTATGAAAGATGTCAGAGATAAAGCAGTTGCAGCAATCTGGAATTGCCCTATTTATGATATTATTTATTAAGATGCTGAATGCTTAAAGAAAATCAACATAAATGAGAGTAGAATAYTTATGTACTCTGATGTCCTAATACTTCAAAGGCAGCAAATATAAATAATGAGTCCTTAATATCCTTTTTAAAATTCCTTTGCCTATGCTTTTGAAAGTTAGTGTGAATGATAATAATTTCAAGTCTCTTCTTCTTGAATTTTACCAAAAAGCTCTTTAACGAGGTGCAATTATTCAAGAAACACACATTAGGAACCCAAGGATTCTGGATCTACTGTTATATGTGTTAAGATAAGTAACATTCTCATTCAAATGATCAGAGCTGTAAATTTTATCTATAGAATCATGCTGAAACAGTGATTCTTCAAATCTGGTCCTAAAATATTAAAGGATATATGACTTGAAAGCAACAGGTTTTCAGATTTACTATTATTTCAGCTTCTATTCTGGTTCCCTTCTATAAACCTATATAATTTAAAGTTTGTCCATTTATTTTCAAAAAAGGATGCAAGAAAGTATAATGCTTGTTACAATAAAGTTGAAGTAAGCTTATTTTAGTCATTCATGGTTTGCACTTGTGGTTCATCTCACTGCCTACTATTCAAGCCACCATTGGTTTAAAGTTTCATTGTTTTTTAAATGTTTCAGTGACAGGAGAGGGAAAAGTAGAGGAGGAGAGAGAAAAGAGTGAAAAAGCAACATAACTGGGAGGGATTAAAGTATAAAACCAATTTCCAGTTTTATATTTTGTAGTTAATAGATCTATCATCAATTAAATAAGGGCATATGTTAGAAAAGTTCTATGACCAAATACATTTCTCTGATCTGAATCCATCCATCTACATCGCTAAAAGACCATGAAATAGGTTCTTTGATATTTTATTATCACTCAGCTGTAAAATTTAACAGCAGAGCCAACAGTAGCTGAAATCCGTCTCTTCAGGGAAAAGGACAATATGCAAGATTTAAAGCCCAAGTGACAAGACACTTAAAAGTAGAAAATGGATGCTCAGAAAGAAACTTTGTCAGTAAGAACTATTAGCGAAACATGCCTAAATCAAAAGACTTCCCTTTCAATACGATATTCTTTTGTCAGTTTTCAAATTCCAAGCACTGAGTTCTTCTAAAAGAGACTATGCTTAATGCATATGTGTTCTRTGCTCTCTAGCTGAGCAAAACAGACAGGAAGAGCATTGCAATTTAGATTCATTCACTACATCACCCATCACTTGTGTGCAGTGAATGCTGAGGATGTCAGGATTGTCACAGGCAAATGTTTTTGTTGTTGGTCGTGGTGAAAAATATTCAGAAAAGCAATAAAACTAACTTCAAGAAGCAATGTGCAATAACTTCTGATACTTGACTTGTTTTCATGTCTAGAGGCAGCAACATACAGGGAAGAGAAGGGGCCTACCATCTCTTTTGCCTATTAAGATGCCAGTCACATTCATTTGCCTGTGGACTTAGCAATAGCTTTAAGTCTAAGGTGCTGTTCCTCACTTCATTGCTGAAAGGGAAGGTTCCACCTTCTCAACACTGCAGACACTAGCATCTGCAGTCACTGAGCTGTTCGGCTGAGAAATGACCCTGCAAAAACACAAAACAAAACATACAACCATTCAAACTGGACTATTTTACAGTGGATGACATCAAATAATTTCCTTATTTTTATTTTATTTGGAAATTATTTTTAAAAACTGTGTTGCTATGGAATAAAAATCCTCTTTGAATCCAGGCTATCAGCAGTCACTCGTTTAGGAGTCCATTTAAAACTGTCTTTGTTTCCCCACAGAAAAAATATTCTCTGATTCTAAGGAAGTGGTAACCCTAAGAAAACAAGAAAATATTCTTATTTGTTTTCGAAGACTAATATAAAATTAATTCTACCAGTAAATATTCACAAATATAACTTATAAATTCCCATGCCTCTTTGTTCAACTTACTGAAAACCAATGCAGAAATGTAAGTGTTCATAATACATCTCAGCGCTGTTGGATGCTCAGTAGAAAGCATCCCAGTGTTCCTTTGTGTCCTATATTGGAAGAGTTACCTATAGGGCAGTGTTTTAATAGTGTACAGTACTGTTGATTAATTGTGAAACTGTGGTTTAAAAGTGCTGCTAAAAGGCTGAAGTCAAAGAAGCTGGATCCAAGACTGACCATCTCTCAGCTGGTAAGAGTCCAAAGGTGGCATGTAAGTCTAATTCCCCAGACACACTCTGATTGCTTCTCCTAAGAATGTTTTTACATACTCAGCTCTAGGAAGACTTTTCGAAAAGGGGCATTTTCAACATGGAAGTTAAAACATCACTCTGACACTTTATTTATCACGTCAAACACAAAGCCTCTGTAATTCATTCAATGCTTAGCTTAGTGGAAGAGTTTCAATATAGTTACAAAGACAGAACTGATTCATATGTATTTTTTATAAAGTTAAAAACATTCATGTGAATTACATTTCTTCACATCATTGTTTGTATCAGGTCAAATATGTGAGGCTCTTTTTCAAAGACATACTTAAGCAGATGACTGATTTGCAAATCTCTACTGAAACATCTCTAGACTACAGTGTATATATCATATATTTTGATCAGTGTAAGATATGAGAGCATACCTGCATTACATTTAATCACAATATCACAGAGAATTTCCTTGAGGGGCCTCATGGTTTAGAGTAGGGGCATCAGACTACAGTGATTTCATATAAATTACTAAGACACTGTTTAAATCTTGACTTTATCCCATCTTTTGGTTTTTATTTTTTTGTAAAATAAGCATACTTGCAGTATAAGAACACTACAGAAATCTTTCTTGAAAGGACTATGAAAGACACTTATTAATCTTTATAATGGCAGTTAAGTTTAAAACAAACAAACAAACACTATGCACACAYAGTCTTTTGATTCCACTCTTGTTCTAGGTAAACAATTTCAAAATTACTATTATTACTTAAAGATTACTTAATTATTACTAGTAGAAATAATAATAAAAAATTCCATGGCTCAGAACTAGTTTAACATGAATAAATAAATTAATGAAAGGACACAAAGAAAGGGCAGGAAGAGCGTGTAACTAAAACTAGAGATATTAGTTTAAATGTTTATATGTATATGACCCACAAGATATAGCTAATAATTCTGAGATATTGAGATAGTTCAGTAAAACTAGTAATGAATGTTTAATCCTACTGAAATTTGCATGTATACAACTAAT
Organism: Nothoprocta perdicaria; assembly: GCF_003342845.1. Lineage (NCBI taxonomy): Eukaryota > Metazoa > Chordata > Aves > Tinamiformes > Tinamidae > Nothoprocta > Nothoprocta perdicaria. Next base: position 387,025 of record NW_020455601.1, on the reverse strand, counting down.
AATGTCCATATGATGCATAWTTTTTTATTTTGGATATGTCTAAATAAAAGTTTTTATGTATGTATAAAAGTGTGTTATTGCAGGAAAGTAATTTCTTCCGACTCCTAATAACAGCTTTCAAAATACATGTTTCTTGAAGGTGAGATTAGCTATAAAGAAAATCCTAAAAAGACTAAATCCTTCCAGTTGTGAGTGATTGAGGGTTATTTATTTTTATTTTCATTTACAAATCCTCTTTCTTCGCTCAAAAATAAGTTAACCAATGAATTGAGGATAACAAATAATATTTTCATCTTCTGACATGTTATGGATATTGGATCTTTCAGATTTAGCAAGCTAAAATTAGTTTGGATCTGATCTATACTTATGGTGTATTAAATTTCTTTAATACGTGAGGTACCACTGGTATTTGTGATTCAATAAGTGACACTTTTCCTGTTGTCAGTATTAGTGAAATTCCAGAGGACTGATTTTAGGGGAATTGCACCATAAATTATATATTTTTTCTCACAAGGTCTGTAAAAATGAGGTCTTGAGCATTTCCAGTCCAAGTAATAATAATAAAGGGAAAAAAGCGTTGTTGTGAAAGTCAATGCCTTGGTCCTATTTCATTTCCTCTGGACTTTGCCTGGAAATATGCTGTTTCTCTCCCAGTCTGTTAGCAGTTTTGTTTAAAATAGCTGCTATGTTGCATTGCAGAAACGGTTGATGTAAAGCCCTCAGGTCATAAGGACCTCAGAAATGTCTGGGTGATATACCTGGCTCACAGCTCAGGGTTCCCCGGGTTGAGACCAGGAGACTGAAAGCCAGGAAAGCACGTCCCAGTTTTACTTTATAGAAGTCTAGATTATATGCATCTGCTTTGTAAGAAGTCAAATCTCTAAGGATTATAAGGAGAACTTGTCACAGAACGAGTGGTGGTGGGGGTGAGTGATAAAATGCACTTCACTCGTATGAAAGAAATAATAATGGGATTTATTAATATGGACAATGATTTCACGAGATTCTATGGCAAGGTTGATTATTATTCACTGCACGGAGGCTCAAGATAATACACAATTATCTTGGGATACCCTCCCGTTGGGTCACGAGGTTCAGATTGGACCCCCTTGCTTTCCAGGCTCCTTCTGAGAGGAGTCTGGGTGCGGCTGGATCCAATCCTAGTCCCAGACCTGGTCAACGGTTTATGACGAAGGGTTCTTGTGCACAGTTACAAAGTAAAGTCAAAGAAAGAGAGCGTGCTATGTTCACTTACCACAAATCTGTGGAAAGGGGGGGGGGGTCTCTCAGCCTTGAGGAGTATCCTTGAGAGGCATCCCTGCTCAACGGGAGATCCTGATGTGCAGGCCACTGCCATACCAGGAGAGCTCAAGGGGCTCTCGGGCTGTCTGCATATTTATAGGATAAGATGATTGACTTATAGTCATTCTTTCATTTCAGAGGCCCATTAGCCAGTGTATTAGCCTTACCTCCTCTTTCAGATGCAGCCTTTAGGAATGTTATGTTGAGTCTGAGTGGGAGAAGAAACCAGAATGGTGATGCCCACCAGGATTAGATAAATCKCTGGTGGTTAGCAACTGAACAGGACTGYATGCAAGGTACAGGCCAGGTTGAGCTGGGAAAGGAGCATATCTGTCACAGAACTTAACTTTAAAAGTATCAGGAAGGATGTCGGTTTTATGTCTTAAAATATTTTTACCTCTTCTTTTTATACTGCAATCTGTTGCAACTTGAGACAGACAAGTATGAGCTTTTACTCTAACTCTGCGGCTAATGTCCCACAGATATTTCAGCACATTTAACAACACATTTTTTTTCCGTGTGGTTTCATATAAAAGATGTTTGTTTYAGATCTTGCTGCTGTTTTGCAATAAAAGGCAAGTTTTTTTCTCTTACAGATTAATATAGCTTCCTTGATCATTTTCACAATGTATTAATAGCAGTATGAACTTTCCTGTCTTAACATTGCTTTATTTCTAAAATACCTTTGTTCATCATTTATGTACAAAATCTGTTATACCTTTTATATGACCGATGAACTAATAAACTGAATACTGATCTATATGACAGTTTCCAAACACATTGTGATCAACCAGTGGTTCCAGACTTTGCATTAAAATGCAAAATGGATGAAGTCTGAGTGGTACATCTGCACTGGTATTTTCAGGACATAGGGATGCAAACCAAACAGCAATAAAAAATCATAGAATCTCAATAAATACTATAATTCCTTTGATCTAAAATAAGTTAAAGACGTACTAAAACACTTGTCTGCATGAAATGTAAGTAAGTGGGGACTTTTAGGTATTAGAGTAGTTATCGATTCTTTTAGATAACTAATGAGAGTTGGTACTATTCTGACTTTAGATTTTTGTTTTCTCACTCAGAAAACATGTCATGCATTAATTTCATTGGGCATTTGAGCTTTCTCAGGGGTGTCTTTTTAATTTATTGTATTTTGAATAAAATAAGTCTCAGGATATTTCATTCTTTAATGTTAAAAACCAGGAGCTGCAGGTCACTACAAATTTAACTTTGTTCTAAAAAGAAGGTATATTTTATCTGTCAAACACACTAAAATACATCTCAATAACTTCACAGAATTAAAAAAGAAACAACAAAAAAAAGTGCAATATATATGTTTTCCTGATACTGTAATGTACTGTAATGAAAATGAATAAATGAAGAGTATGGAAATAAATACATCTTGTGGGTTTGAGAGACCTTTCACAACATTCTGACTATGGGTTAGCTGATGGAGTTTCCTTCTCTGGAGATATTCAAAACCCACCTGAACACCATCCTGTGCAGCATGTTCTAGGTGTTCCTGCTTTTCCAGAATCTCCAATGGTCTCTTCCAACTTTAATCATTCTGTGTTTTAGGAATGCAAATAATGTAGAATTCAGTGACAAAGCTTAATGAAAAGTACCACTACATATCTGAAATATTATGCTTTCCAAAATGAATCATCATCTATACAAACCAAACTCACAAGCCTAAATCTGTTCCTCTTAGTACTGGAATATGCATCCCTATAAGAATACTAATATTAATTTAGATGAAGACAAGATTTTACAGATTATACAGGAAAATTCTTTACACAAGATTTTGTCTCACGATAATATAAGCTTTAAGGAAAATTCATATTATTATCCCATCACTTTCTCATCTCTAAAAAGATTTTTAAAGCCATAATATCTGACCTAAAGGTTTTATACGGCTTCAGGCCAATATAAAATAGTGTGTCATTCATATTAGCTGGATCATTACCTGCTTTAAAATGCCCTTTCTTGTTGTTACTGTGAATATTAGAGTTTGCTAATTTACACTTCACTTAGGAGCTAGCAATGTTCATAGAAATGGATGCATATTTTTATGAGTGTTTAAGTATGTTTTTCTTTGAAAAAATATATTTGATTTTTAGACATAGTCTCAGCATTTACAGCAATACTGAAGGATCTGATATGTTGTTCTTTCTCTGAGGAAAAATCTCTTGCAAAGGGTATCAAACAAAGATTGTAGAAATGTACTGATGAAGGACTGAATGGTACAGCTATCATCTAGATATTTTTGATAAATCTTTTTCTGGACTATACTCAAAAAAAAAAAAAAAAAAAAAAAACCTGAATCCTATCTCTATAGTTCTTACCATTTTCCCATTTTCCCATCAGTTTTTACTATATATCTTGTTTTATTATGCTACAAATTATACTTTTCATTTCAGCTCAGTCCCACCAGCATAAAGCACTTTTACACTGTTCTACCAACCATATCTTGTAGCTCTCCAGAACCACCCACACTTTGAGCAAAGTTACACTACACCAAGTTACACTACACCATACCTTCTGTGCTTTTCTCACTGTTCTATTTTTGATCACATGTTTTAACATTTCACAGAGATGTAAAGCTCCAAACACACAGTGCAATCATCACCCTTGCAAATTTTCTGATTTATACTTTTTACTAGACTTGAAATGAATGAAAACTTAATCCAAAAGGAGAACAGACATATGTGTTCCACACACACAAAAGAAGTCCTGAAGTCATCTTTATTTCTCTTGCTTTCAAATGAAATACACGTGAGCATACGCTGCCTGAAATATAGAATAATATTCAAGCACAAATGAAAAAAAGATACAGAGAAGGAGCTACAATTTAATATTGACATGTTATTTATCTATTTCATGAGGGAGCTAGGCATTAACAACTTACACAGTACAGATTCCTTTAAGGAGCGACTTCATTAAAAGCCTTTCAAATATCTGTGCTGAGAGCTTTGTCATGTTTTTTGTTTTTTTTCCTGTAGCCTTTTCCTGCTTTTCTGTTTTCTGCTTAGATATCATTGTTCACCTCTCATTACAAAGTAGGAATAACAAATGTTTTTGAATATCTAAGGCTTTGGGGATGTGACTACAAAATTCTCTGTTTCCTGTGATTTATTTGTGTTTCCTGTGATTTATTTGTGTTCTGCACATATTAAAATACAATTAAAAAAAAGAGTAAGAAAGGGAACCTGAAACCAGAACCAATAAAAGCTGACCACATTTGAGTAAAAAAAGGTTTAAATTTAAAATTTTCATTTACAATTTCCTTGATTTTTTTTCTAATGTATTTTATTTCTTCAGTTTASAGAAATGTGGATGAAAACTATCATGAGATATCTGACTCAAAAAAAAAAAAATAGATGCAGAAACTATTTTTTGCTCCTTTTGTCTTACTGAAAAGAGTATTTCCTAAAAATGTTCCAGAATTTCTAATTATGTTCACAGTGAAGAAAGAGATAAACTTTGTTAGATAATCTGAAACTCAGTAGGATTAAATTTAAATGCAGATAGTCAAACTACTATTCTATAATTATCAGATGTAGATACTAACTAGCAAAATCAATTGAATGCAATATTTTATTAGGAGTGTAGTAGAATTATTATGAGCTGTACCTGATAGGTTAACTAAGTGCAGACTTACCAAAAATGCATATGTCTTTCAAGAACAATACAAAACAAAACTGAAAGCAAAAGTATGTGATTTTATTATCATCAGAATCTTTTAAATCTCCTTATCAAATCTATATCTCTAAGATTTTTGAGAGCAAAAGTATATCAGCAGAATAACTCAATCAGCATTTTAAAGACAGAATTAAAATCATATTTTTACCCAGGGCACCTTAAAGATCAATGGAAGGTGTTCTTTAGCATGAATAAAAACATGAAATGTGCAATACCTGTCGATGACCGTCACTACTTTCTCTTATAGGCCATTTGCAACTGATAAATATCARACAAAGAAACATCAGAAAGAGAAAAACAGAGTAATAACTACCACTAGGACAAGCTGATAGAAAATAAAATGTGCACACCCTACATATATAATTTCAAGAAATGCTAAAGCAGCACTGTATATTTCCAGCATATAAGAATGGCCATCATTATATATTCCTAAATATTACTTATCATCTTATATATTTTGTGCTAAATTTGTTTAGAAGATATGAATAGCCGTATTAAGTCAAAAGCAACAGGGATAAAAATTGAAGGCAAGGTCTTATGTGTTTTTTAGTGGAAATATTGCCATTGGCTTCAAAACAAACAGGATTTCACTCCTGCAGCTTAACAGTGGATATCCAGATGGTCAGTAAAGAAAAGATTACACTGAATATATATAAAAAGTATATAAATTGTTGACTATTACTTCACAAATTGTGTAGACATAAAATCTTTCATGATACCTGAGTAAATACTCAGGGAGTATCCGTTTTCAATAGAATATTTTCTTCTCTTAACAAGGACAAAGTAGATAGATTTTGAAGTATAAGATTTAAGAAATCTGGAAAATCATTTTTGAAAAACAGATATCTGACACTGTTCCAGTTTACATTGAGCAGCCATATGAATTAACAAGCAGCACCAATGGAGAAACAAATTCTTAGTGAAAATTATTTTTTGGAAGAAAAGCAAAACAAAAGCAGAGCCATATGGACCTACTTAATGAGATATTACGGTATATGACATGCTTCTCTGATTATCTGTGCATTATGTGATCATTTACTTTTTTCAACTAATGAATTAAAGAATATTGTATCACTCTCAGCACTTGCGTTAAGGACCACCCCAGCATTAGTTCCTCAATCTGTATGGGGGATGCACCTTCTCTGTAACAGAAATTCATAGCAGAATCACCTGTTACTCCATAAAACACATGTGAAAAAGGATTGCAGAGTAGATGAGGATTGTTTTGCTTTTGAAGGTGGCAACTGAGCAGCAAAGAAAGTGGCCTCTTTCCATTTTAAACCATATATATTTTAAACCTCTTTCTGTCATTTCCAAGCCTTCTGAAAGAAAAAAGACTAGGAATGTTTATGTTAGCTTGGCATCACAGGGTATTCATGCAAATGTTATGACTGCAACAAAGACATGTTTTCAGCAATTCTTGTTTTGTACTTTTCCCCAACACATCAGGAAGACAATCTATAGTATCTTCTCACTGACCCTGACCTACGTTGCAAATTAAATCTCTGGAAGGCATGAGGAAATGATGGAATTCACAAACTCCAAATACCTTTTTTTTTTTTTTTTTTTTTTAACACTCTCATCGTAAGAACTACAAGGAGAAACCTTCAGACACTGTTTATAGTTGATCAGCAGTTCAGCAGTATTCATGGATATTTACTGAAGTTCAAAAATGAAACTATGAATTGAACTTGAATTCTATAAACATAGCTGTAAAAGGGAAGCTAGTTTTTTAACATGCTGGAAATAAAAGTGGTTACCTCAAGCGAAATTAGTCTAAAGATAGAGGAAAAGGGAGGTTTGCTCAAAGGCCATGGAATTACTTTAGTAAATCTACAATCTGTTGCCTGCTCTGATTTCCTCCACTACTTTGGTCTGATCTGTCAGGTAAAGAAGCACAAAGAGGATGTAGGCTCATAAAAAAAAAAAAGGTAGGTCAGTAATTTCTTTGTAGATTTGCAATGTGACTTTGTTTAATAGGTTTTCATTTTAAAATATCTCCACATATTTTGCTCAAACAACTACCTAAGTTGGAAGCTATGAACCAATCATACCAACTAGGACAGCACAACAGAAATTTTAACTTCTTTCTCCATAGACAAAATAAATAATAATAAAAAAAACTCAGTTGACATATTCTCTTATTAAAACAGGTCATTTAAAAACTATTCTACTCAAATCTCTTTAGTGTCCTTGCTGAGGTTTTGTGTAGTCAGCTCTCAGTTACTTCAGTCAGGATAAAACTGAGTGTTAAGAATAAGTCCATGAAGGAAGGCAGAAGAGCATGTCTCTGGTTACTTAGCTCTACCAACCCTGATGAGTATTATTTCACTCTTAAAATTTGACCAGTTGTTTCCAAAAAGACAACTTGAAAATCAACGTTCTACTAAATGGTATGATTAAAAGTGGAAAAATCTACTTGTCAATCAATAATATATTCAACAGGAAAAAACAGAAACACAGTGCTGTTCTCAAAATACAACAAATATTCAATAAATAAGAGCTATAAAAAACAAAATGACATAGATGTATAATTCAATCATTCAACAGAATATCCAATTTCTCACCAAAACAACATACCTGTGAATTCATATCATGCTGTCTTGTTTCTACAGTTTATGCTCTTGAGGTGAAAAATAGCTAGTGAATTTCCTTCATATTCGTAAAGCAAACAAATTAAACAACCACTGTTGAGTTTTCTCATTTGTATTGCTCTTGTCTCCATTTTTATGCACACTTATAATGGAATAATAGAACCTTATATAGCATCTTTTATTAGTAGTATTAGTATTAGTATAGCATTGTTTTAAGGTCTGGATCATGCAAAGTACAAAAAAGATATGAATCAAAGCCACATTAAAATGTCCTACTTWGTAAATATTGAACACTCAGTAGCAATTCTTAATTTTCAGCTACCTTTGTTTACAAAACAGCTGAGGAAAATTTTCCCTCCACGCAAATAAATACCTGCACAACAGGAACAATTGCATGGATGAATGAATTCAACCATTCATTTAAATAAATGGACTTAATCTTTGGCAAAAATACAAGAAATAACTGCCATTGCCATGCTGTGCACTCACACAGACAGTTATTATGTAGAATAATTAAAAAAAGACCCTTTGACCTTTTTAGATATGCTTAATAAGAGTCATCATGAAGACCTGTGAAGATATTACTGCAGCCTACAGCACTAACAAAAAAAAAAAAAAAAAAAA
>NW_020455601.1:257149-378375 GCF_003342845.1 Nothoprocta perdicaria | reverse complement strand
TTTTTTTTGTAAAAATATCCTGTGAAACAAAGTACAGAAGTGTAACATAATTTTAGGATATTCAAACCTAGAGATCATTATATTGCTAAAAAAGAAATGTAAATATAAATTTCTGAAACATTCCAGAGATCCAGCTCTAAGGATGAAAGCTGGTTACACTGAAAAAATCCCACTAAAGAAAACAGATTTTTTCAAGCAAATTGGATGTTTTTAAGTTGCAATTTAAAATTTTAAATTATTAAGCATAATTAAAATAAAGTAATAAAGTAATAAAGTAATTCAGAGCACCACATAAGTTTTTATCTGCCCTCATTTCTTTGCTCCCATCATAGAATCACAGAATCACAGAATGCTTAAGTTTGGAATTGACCTCCAGAGGTCATATAGTTCAACACCCCTGCACAAGCAGGGTCACCTACTGCACATTGCACGGGGCAGCATCCAAGTGGATTTTAAAGATCTCCAAAGAAGGAGACTCCACAACCTCTCTGGGCAACCTGTTCCAGTGCTCTGTCACCCCCACTGTTAAGAAATCTTCTCTTGAGTTCCTGTCGAACTACTGATGCTTAAGTTTGTAGCCATTTCCTCTAGTCCTATTGCTGACCACCACCGAAAAGAGACTGCCCCCTCCTCCTCACTGCCTCCCTTGAGGTATTTATAGACACTAATCAGGTCCCTCCTCAGCCTCCTCTTCTCCAGGCTGAACAGGCCCAGCTCTCTCAGCCTTTGCTCATAAGGCAGATGTTCCAGGCCCCTGATCATCCTCGTAGCCCTGCGCTGGACTCTCTCCAGCAGCTCCACATCCCTCTTGTCCTGGGGAGCCCAGAACTGGACACAGTACTCCAGATGTGGCCTTAGCAGGGCTGTTTAGAGGGGGACGATCACCTCCCTTGACCTTCTGGAGCTACTCAGGCACCTCAGGATCCCATGGGCCTTCTTGGCCACCAGGGCACCATGCTGCCTCATGGTCAGCATGTCATCCACCATGACACCCAGGTCCCTCTCTGCAGAGCTGCTCTCCAGAAGGTCAGTCCCCAGCCTGTACTGGTGTCCAGGATTATTTCTTCCCAAGTGCAGGGCCATGAACTTGCTCTTGTTGAACTTCATAAAGTTTCTCACAGCCCAGTTGTCAAGTCTGTCCAGGTCCCTCTGGATGGCAGCACAACCCTCAGGGCTATCAACTGTTCCTCCCAGTTTCATATCATCAGCATCATTCTTATTTCTACTGTATTCACCCAAGGTGACCCCTCACCTCAGTCAGTTAAATACTAAAAAGTGAGGAATCCATGAGAGTTTTTTTATGATTTTCAGAATAGCATTATGATATCGAAATGTGGACATTTATTAAGCAGTGGCAGGCAATCATCAGCTGCTCAGCAATACTAATGAATGTTTCAGCATACAGAGGAAAATCAAATTCAAGGTTTAATACTCGCATATGCAGTACACAGATTAGGAAAGCTTCTGTAATAGAAGGCAAGTAAGACTCTTTATTGAAGATATCCATAGTAAGCCTATTTCAAAGTACACTCAAGCAGATCCCTCCTTTTTGACTTCAATAGATTTTCAGTGAGGTCATCCAAAAATATGGACTTCCGTAATTTCTCTATGATACTTATTGAAATTTCTGTTGATTTTAATACAAGATAATCTCTTTATTAACTTTAGATCGATGTTAATACCATAGAATTACGTAGGATATTTTCAAAATTCAGCAGAAGGATTATCATTTCCAAATAAATTATAGATTTGAGTATATAATTTAGAGAATTTAAATACAACTATATAGAGAGTTTTAGCTCTTCCAAATTCAACTGTAGTTTTCCAGAGAAACATCAGCACCAGTTCTCAAGTGTTTATAATTTCTACATCTAGGCTAGAATCCACTGTAATCTACCAGACCATGTTACTGGCATGTCTAACCTGCCTGTCATTTGTGATGATTGACTGAAGAAAGCCAATAGTGATATCTGGGATCTCAGCTGCATATTTCAGTAATATGTATGAAATGGTATCTTTGGTATTATATAGCTTACTGAGCCCTGCATTTGGAGACTTGCCTGAAACACACTGTGAGCTTTAATGCTACCATTTTATTTGCTTTCATTGATAGACCAAATTCAGTAGGTCTGAAACAGGAGCAGTGTAAGTCAAAAGAAAGCTGAATTGGAAAAATATATCTTCTCTGTCTTTTGTATTCCCTAGTTTTAGTTTAATAGCAATTTTCTCCTTTCAGAAAAAAAAAAAAAAAAAAACCCTTTATTTCTGAGAATCAGAACCCCGCCTTTCCAAGACAAGATTCTTTCTTTTCCTCCATCTGTTAAATAATCCATTTTGATATTAAGAATATGCTGGTCACTTCCAGGAACTGCCACCAGATTTTTTTTTTTTTTTTCCTGACGTGACATGTTACTTTGTTTTCTTATACTCTGGCCTCCTATCTGATTTCTTCCAGTCTTCTATCACTATTGAGCAAATTGTTGCTGATGAAATTTCTCTGAAATACTGGAGTGGTAGAAAAGTCAGAAATACTACATCATATGAAGCAGTCATGCAAAATTGACAAACAATTACTAACATAAAACTGACTTGCTCACCATTAGCAAAATGATTGGTAATATTTTAAAAGTCAATAATATTTTTCTAGAAACACACTTATATGAGGCAATTTGATATAAATATTTAATCTCTCAAAACCAGACTGAGTGCAAGAGAGGATGTGTATCAAAATATACAGACAATGCCCTTAATAAGGCATTTTGCTTTGAAAGATTTTTTAGAAACAATAATTTCTGTAGTGATGGTAACTGAGCCTCTTAACACATGGTAAAAGAATATTTCCTACTATCCCAGTTTTAGAAATGAGAGAAAGGACTTGTTAAGGATAATAGAATATGTCTATACCCTACAGAGCAATAGCCATCCTTTATATTCAGAGCAGACTTTATCAGCTGTCCATCCCAAAAGACTTTCTCTATGGCTGAAGTGGATGTCATCGCAGGGGATGGGTCAAATTCAGATTCCATCTTAAAATGCTGCTGTCTGATTTGTACCTGCTAACTAGCAGGTACCTGGTTAACAGCAGGAGCTGGATTCTCTAGGATATAGAGCTTTATTTTCCTTTTCCATCCACTGCACTGCMTTACATTAAAGCACACTTAGTGCACATATTTGAAAAAAAATTAAAGTTGGTAGTTAATTCAATTGTCTTCAAATTTATTACAAATATTAATATCAATATCTGATGTATTCTTCAGTAATTTAATGGACTGACCTTTGTCCTAACAGCTATTGGTATTTCTAAGAGTTATTTAAAGGCAGGGATTTGCCTAGTGTTACTCTGTTGATTTTCAAAATRTGAAAACTTAAAAGACTATGATCTATTGAAAAAAAATTATACTGACGTTGAAAATTTGACTTGAATGCCTAAATTATTTGAGTCCAAGTCTTTAAGGCTGAAAGATATCACTGAGATAATGATTTTTATAAGAAATATAGGCCACTTTCCTATAAGCCTAACTGGCCTCAGTAATCATTTGCCCTTCTCCTTAAATGTTATGAAATCAAAAGACAATAGATTTTACAGGGCATTTCCCGCTTTTGGTCTTTGTGACTATTTGCTTGGAGCTATCTAAGCTTTTACAGAGGATTAGGTCAGTTAGGCCTCAGTTAGAGGTTGCTCTCCCATTCTGGAAACACTTCATTTTGTATAGAAATCCAACATAGAAACATTATTTTTTTTATATGAAGTAATTGCATTGTCCTTTAAGGTCAATCATATCTTAATATGCAATTGTGAACAAGACCCAAAAAAAAAAAAAAAAAAAGTAGCCCTGAAAAATATTTCCATTATTGATTTACTCAAAATTAATTAAAAAATAGTTTGGGTACTGAATATTTTCAACATTAAAAAAAAAAAAAACAGATTAACACTATGGTGATATTTGAGAATGAAAGAGGGAGAGAGAGAGAGNAGGAAGGAAGGAAGGAAGGAAGGAAGGAAGGAAGGAAGGAAGGAAGGAAGGAAGGAAGGAAGGAAGGAAGGAAGGAAGGAAGGAAGGAAGGAAGGGGTATCTACTCTTGCCTACTCATGTTTTATCAAAAAGATATACATAAAAAAATCCAAAATATCAAAAGATAGAGCTTGAACTTATCACTTTAGCCCATTAAACAGAGATTTTGCTGTTGCTTTTTATTTCCTCTTTTTTCCAGACACASTGCAGAGATACATGATAGTAAAAATTTTAGGCAGATGAAAATTTGAAAAAAATTTAAGTACATAAGTCATGGATGTTTTCAGTGATTTGTCTTTGACATTGCTTTTTTTCATTTATTATGTTAAAATAGTCCCATTTCCGGACCTCCACCCATTCCTAATGCTCAAAGTTTTTATTTCTTGGAATTACCCTTACCAGAGAACTTCTGGAGAGACATCCTTTCTTTATCTAAAATCTCCATTATTAGTTCCTTCTTTTTTTTTTTTTTTTTTTTTTTTTTTTCCCCTCCGTATTTTGGCCCAAAACTGACACATAAATAGCGGAGGTTGCCCCAGCGCAGACCCTCGCACCCCCCGGCCCCGGCGGCGCCGCGAGTCGCCGGTGCCCGCGGGGTCCCGGGCACACTCACCCGCGCATATCTGAGCACGTCTTGTACCCTCCAGAAGCGGTCGGAGAGGCGACTGCGGAGCCAGCGCGGCGCGCTCAGCAGCACCATGGCGGCCCCGGCCGGCCCTCACGCGGCGAGAGATGCACCGCTTCCGCCCGCCGCTTCCGCCCGCCATGACGGGGACGCCGGCGCGGGCGGGGAACGGTGTCGAGCCCCACGCTAGGAAATAAAAATAAAAACACAAATAAAAATAAAAACAAAAACAGGTGCGTTCATTAAAAGTGCCGTTCGGTTTGTCGTTGCTGTTGACTGCAAGGCGCAGAGGCTTGGGGAACGCAGCCTCCAAGCCTCCATGCAAAAAATTGTCTGTTGATCGGGTGGTCGAGTGGTTTCAGCGCTGGCGGCATCTCCTGGTGCCCTCCTGTGCTATTTCATCCCTGCAGGGAATGAAATGAAAGTTGCGAGCTGCAGCAAACCACAAGATGGTGCCGGATTGCTGCTACAGTTCCAGAACTGTTAGAAACTGCAGCAACTGTTAGAAACCGCTCCCTAAAATKCGCAATTCTCAAGACATCTCTCCCATTTAAGGGAATTTACTTGTTAGGGATGTGCCATTTTTATAGAACTGGACGTTGGGGGAATCTTTCTTGACATTCGTTTGATTTCAATTTAGCTTAGTTATTAGAGGAATCATCTGAACCTTTTTTTTTTTTTTTTTTTTTTTCAGTTTTCAGACATTGAGCTTCTCAGCTCTCTCTCTTTGCTTTTAATGCAAAACAGTTATTTTACTGTTAATAGTACTTGATGCAGGTTTACATGTGGATTTAAAATACATTTGGATTATATACAAAATATTCAGTTTATAAAAGATATTAGAATATTAACATTTCTACTCTGAATGTGAATGAGGTTAATAACATTCTAGACTGGCAGACAGATCAAATGGTGAGAAAATCTGAGTGGGTTAGGAAGATTAGTTTGATTAATCCAAAGCATAATTCCTAACTTGACCTGTGTACATCTAATTTGCACCATTTTGTGTAAAATGTGCTTTAAAATAAAGAAGCATTCCCATTCACTCATTCAAGTACAGAAATGAGAAAACGACCCTTATTTTGTTTCATTTCAATTATAAGTGCTACTGTTGTACAGTCTGATAAATTTGTTCTCATTCTACCTTTCTCCTTTCATTTTTTTTTTCCTTGAACCCATTCAGCCTAGTTCTATTAGTGTTAACTATTCAAGCACCTAAGCCAACACTTAARCATCATAATTATTTTAATAGGTCCTGTTATTTGTAAAATAGATCTCATGTTAAAGGCAGAGGGTAGATTGACTTGAGAAGGTGAGCTATTATAGCTGGGTAAACTTCCATAGTGAAATAGTTCTTATGTGGATGTTTGCAAGCAGCAAGGTAAAATAATCAGGATGTGTACAATCTATCAAAGAACCACGGGAGAACTGGGTAGTACACCTTTCCTACAGAGAGGATGTGCAATCCAGGAACTGTTCAAACATGGTGTATATACTCTACACCTTGTGCTGGTAATGAGTGCAGCTTAACAGCATGCCTAGTTTATGCACAAAGTAATGTACTCATTTAAATTTATGTCTGATGTATGGATGACAGATGGCAATCCATAGGACATAAATGATACCCTTTATAAAGAACTGATCTAATTTAGGTAGCAATGCCAAGGCCTGTGGCCACTGATTTGAGCCCAACCAGTAGACACTAGCCCCATGCTGACTATGTGGGTGTTTAGTGGACAGTGACTAGCTATAGCAAACAGCAGTTGATGTATACAGTAATCCATCTAGCAGATAGCAAGGAGGAAGCAGGTGCTTCCACTGTTTCAGACCATTATTTCAACATCATTCTACATTTACCCATATTACCAGTAGCAGTTTTATGAAAGCACACAGCAGACATTGGGGGCATTGTGTGCACTGGAAACACAGCTTATGCTAGTAATTAACCTATCCCCGCTGTGGAACTCATCACTTGCCCTTGACTGACATTAAGAAATGAAAAGTACACGACAGGGAAGAAAATTTAGTTCTGCACGTATACCACCCATGCAATGCAAAATAGATGAGTTGTCTCCCTGAATGACTTGCCCACACATTTCAGTYCAGAGTACCCCACAACCCAAATTAACATAGACACATGGTGTCTGTGAGGATCTTTGAAGTTTGTCTTCCCCTAAATATGTAGTTCACAAAACAGGTATGTGATGTATTGAAAGAATGTGAAATTTTAGATATAAACACTTCTGCAAAAGTGATCCTGGATGTGACAACAGGAATTATTTTAGTATTTTTCTTGCACATTTTAAAGCTGTTGTTTAAACAGTTACATAAAGGAAAAGAGTATCATCCAAAAACAGAGATAGAGAGCAGGATAGTCAGAAAGAAAAGAAATCAAACCTAGCATGGTGGAATAATATTTTGCCTAACTGAAAATCAAAGTATATTGCAAACTATATAATATCTTTCCCTGGAAATTTTGCATTTCAATAACAGTGGAGTATCTTTTATTAGTTTATTTTTAGTTGCAAGGATTGATCTAATCCTTTCTGGTAATTTGAAATGGGAAATTAAAATTGGAAAAGACATTTCTTAAAAAAAATAATGTAAGGGAATTTCAACTCAATTATGAGTGACATTGCATTCAAAAATTCAGTCCAGTGTGTATGAAACAAGGAATTGACCATCTTTTTTATTCTTCATACATATGTCTGCGAGGATAAAAGATGTTCAGAACTACCTAATGTATTAATCTGTTAAATAATGAAGTTGTACGTGTGCTCATAGTGCAGTGTAAATTAGTTTACCTGTTGCTTCACTTTGTCTTTTTATATTGTAGGAAGTTTGTCTAAATATAGGTAATTTTCTGTTAAGTTAAAAGTCTATCAGATCTGTTGAACATTTTTACCAARCTTTTGAATTTCCTTTAGCTGTGTATTATTCTGTTAATATCATAAACACAATTGCTGTCATACTACTCTTCAAACCACTTTTCAAACTACAAAATAACCTCTTTTTAGATAAAAACCTCCTCCTCTGCAGCAGTGACTCAAATATTTTTCCAATAGCTGCCTCTGTGCTATAATTTGTGTGAATCTCTGCTCCAAATAACTATTTCTCCTACAGTTTTATTTTACCACTTAATGTTCCTATAACTTTCACAGTGGATAACTTTACAGCTGATCTGTTTCAGAGGGGGTCCGAACTGGGGGAGGGGAAACATAAGATTAAATGGGTATTTGATGTTCTATTTGTCTCCACTGATTACTCATTTGCCTCTAGGAAAGTAGGGGTCATAGTAGATCAAAATAAATGCATATTTTCTTTCCCTTCTTTAGGTCTTCTAAATACTTGCTTCTCTTCCTTAGCTTCTGTAAGTTGCCCGTATGACCTCTATCATGTGGTGAGAAAGCGCTTATCAGTGTATAACATGCAGGAGGAATTATGTGGGCAGAGAACACAGAAATCAGTGGAAAATGGCAAAGCTTGTCTTTTGCCATAATAAATACACTGATGTTTAGACTACACAAAATAGAAATGTTAGGGAAAAATAAAAGAAAAGCTTATGGGGATCAGGTAGACCCATGTAACAGAACAAAGAATAAACTCAGAACAACAATTTGCACAATTTAAATGGTCTTGAATTTTTTGAGTTTTCATCATGTTTTCACATGAGTTTAGTGACATGAGAAATGGAAACACATGCGTTGCAGTTTGAAAGTGTCGAAGCGGGGGAAGGAGATATCAGATATTATGGCAGCTGTAGGCCCGACTCTGACAGTATCAGATTCACAGTTGTCTACCATAGGTCTGATCACCTTCCTAAGAGCAAATCGAGTTCACAAATAGTACAGTCAACTATAAGCTCGACTCTGGCAGTACTGGATTCATGAACAATCTGTTGACTGTAGGTACGTTTGCCTTCTAAACAAGTCATTGAGTTCACAAACAGCACCATTTATTCAAATGCAATATTTACAAAACAGGTTTAGATGCCAGTAGAGGAAATTCTCTACTACAGCATGGGATTTTTAGCTAGCTCTGATGTACAAATGTGCAGTCATCACTCACTCTAGAAGATGGGAGAGGTCTCTCAGTCTTGAGTTTCCTCAGATGGCATCCTGATCCGAAGATGGAGGAAAGGGGGAAGAAGTTACAATAGAATCTTTCCTTTAACTTCTGAGTGTTCTCAGGCTGCGCCCTGATTCGAAGGAAGGAAAAGGGGTTAGCTTCTCATCTGATCCAGAAGTTATGATGGAATCTTTCCTCTAATTTCCCCTCCATAACTCACCTTTTATACTTTTTCTTAGTGTTAGATGGAGCTTGAGTGATTGTAGTCATACTTGTTATTGATTGATGAAAAAGCTTCTCTCTTTCATTTAAAGGTACAGTTGGTCAAAAATCTAGGGTGTACATTCAATGAGGCGTGGACAACTTTGGGGATGGAGATGTGTTGCCATGTGTTGCCTCTCCATGGAGATGAAGAAGTGTTATGCATTATAATAAGATTATAAAGAGCGAAATTCAAGCAGAGTTCATCCAAAAGGAGTGATTTGCCACCCTTGCTGGCTCAGCATCAGACATCAAACATAAGATTTGAGGATCAAACTTCTATCAGTTTCCTGTCAGAAAACTTAGCACACCAGGAAAAATAAATAAATAAATAAATAAATAAATAAATAAATAAATAAATAAATAAATAAATGGTTAAAGTGGCAATCAAGAAGCAGCTTTAGGGACATAACCTGACATATGATTCACTCAATTTTGAGAAGCTGAAATGTAACCTGTAATTTTCAAACTCTCTTGACAAATTTAGAAAAGTGTTCCATAACCTCCAAGATCAAATGATAAATTATGTTTAACGTGTTTTGCTATGTTATGCATATGCAATTAACGGGCATTCATATTCCATTTAACTTTACATTAATTCCCAAACAACTTCATCATCTAAAGCTACAAGTGACTCCTGTGAAGGTCTTTACCCTCCCAGCGTGCTGAGGGCAAACAGCTCAGCTTCATGCCAAGGCTGCGGGACAGCCTCCTCGAGGCCGACTCCTATCTCCCTCCTCGTCCTCCTCTTTCTGCTCCAAGAGTTGCACCCAGTACAGTGTGTGTGCAAAGGGGTTCAAGCAAAATGTGCCCATGCTGTGACCCAGTATACATAACACTTCACTGCAAATTATGGAGCAGTGTATAAAAAATCATTTTGGTTCATTTAAAGCACTCTGCCAAAGCTCCAGCTCCTTGATGATTGGCTGTTTCTTATATTCCTCATATTCCTAAAGCCAGCTCCATGATACAGTATAAAATTGAGCAGATGCCAGGTGTTTCTTTTCCACTATACAACAATGAACTGCAATCAGCAATATGCTAATATTTCTATGTATTGAAACATCAGACACTATTGGGAAAAATATACTCTTTTCAATTTTGTCTGCTTTTTTTCCAACTGAAATATATTTTAGAGAAATATACAAGGCATGGTTTGTGGGAAGCAATAGTGTTTAATTTTGTGTCCTTATTAATTGATTTATTTTAATGTCTAATAATAATATATCCTTGCTCTTCCAGCAGCACCTTCTTCCTCTACTGTAATTCATACTTTTTAGCAATGATGAAGTTTCAAAAGCTTAGTTCTTAGAAGCCCTAATGGAATGACTTTATAGTGGCCTCTGTTTTCTTACTGCCCATGTTTCTTTTGGGCAACTGCATATTTCTTTACGAGAAAACAATATAAACCTTCTGTTTATACATATACATATACATTTACTGACCAATGAGGAAAGAGTTTTCTATTCATTCTGCTGATACAAATCTCTTTTTATTAAGAAGTAAACTCCAGATTTGTTGCTATGACCTACTGCTGTACATCTGTCTTAATTAAATTGCTATATGGATATGTAACTCAATCCAAAATTGATATTATTTTCACATAATCCTCTTTTGCAACAATCATATCTCTTCCCCAGTTCACTTTTCCCAACGCTAATATATCCTGTACCTGATACAATGACTATTCAGGTCTATAACCTAAAATCATATTTTGATATTAAAAAAGGTACATTTGGAGTAATCATATCAACAGTTGTTTAAGACAATCTAAGTCACTTCTAAAATTCACTTTTAAACTTTTGGCATTTTTCTGGCTGTTGAAGTCAGGTCTGTATAAACATATAAAGACATTTAGAATCTTTTGGATTAAAAACATTGAAGAAATAAACACCATTATGTAATAGATAAAGTATATAGTGCAGCTTGGTGGTTAACACAATGTATTGAAAGGTAAGTAGAAAATAGGAGTTAATCAGCAAGTTAATCAGCTTGCTTCTTATCAAGGGGGGTTTGTTGTTGTTGACTGCTTCTTTCTTATGTGAGATGTTAGAGTAACCACCTGTCCCATATTTAACAAACAAACCAAAAAGATAAGAACAGGCAATTTAAAATGACTATCAGCAGGCCCTGTAATGGGTAAATGGGTAGTCTTTATTACAATACAAAACCCAAATGTTATAGCTTTGTACTTATTTAAAAATATTCTGCTTTTTGTGCAAAAAAACCCAAAAACACAAAAACAAAACAAAAAAAAAAAAAAAACCAAAATGCAGTTTTGTTTCAGTCATTTTGATTAACTCTGTACTGATAAAAAAGATTTCCTATGTGTACATCACTGCTGCTCTAGCAAAGTTCTTGATGTTATAATGGAAAAGTGGGTGGCGTCCCAGAACACAGGGTTGTGTACATCGTGTATTCTTGTATTCTTTTATATTTATTCCTTTACTAGTCTGATATATTTGAGATCTCCAAAGGATGACTGAGTATTGGCATATTAGTTCAGATAGCTTCACTTTGTACATGAGCTTTGCAAAGCAAATTGCATAATGGAAAAAAATGAGCATAGCATAACAGATGAAATACTTTCTGTTTGCAATAATAATGTGAGAAGATATATTCCACTGGAGTCAATTTTTGAAAAAGTAAATTTCTCTGGATACATCAGAGATAACTCTAGTTGTTAGATAATGAAAGAAAGAAACATGGCATTAGCTTATCTAAGTTTCATGGACAAGAGTTCTGTTTGATCTAGAAGAATGAGTGTAACCATTTGTCTCAAATAAATAAGAGTTATTATTTGAAAAAAAAAAAAAAAAGAAGGTTCCTTTTTTTAAAAAATATAGTTCTTTTAAATCCAGGAAATCCAGGATTTTTTTCTTCACAAATGTTTTCTATATATTTTTTTTGCATAAATTACAACAGGAAGATGGTATTTATTCTTCTCATACACAGAGAAAATACCTATGGACTTCTTTTCTGCTATTCAGCATACTCAACAGCCTTAATTGTCAGTGTTATCAGAGAACAGAAATTCATTAATTTGCTCATTTTCTCCAAGTAGTGACAACTCCAGTGCCAACAGACATCCTTGGATAATGTCAAAATATTGAGGAAATAAATTACACCAGCAAGCAAACAACAAGTTTTGGGAATCATATGCCCTGTTCAGCGTTTTCACATGAATTCACCCTTTCTTTACTCACCAAAGTCATAGTGTTCACACTTACTCTCCTTTCCTTTGCATTTGTCACAAGAACAACAGTTGTCAAGGAGATTTTAGAGAGTATAACCAGAATAATATTATCCATTTATTGATAATAGGGAAGAGCGGCAAGATAATGTGTTGTAGACAACTGGTTTAGCAAAGCAGGTGGAACAGTGTGCCAGCTCTGTAAGATACCAGTGCCAGGTTGTGGGAGGTATTTTTTCAGTAGCAGCATCTGGCTTTTTGGCAGGCTCTTCAGGCTGCTTCACTGACAGTTTCAGCTCCCTGTAAGTTGGTCACTTGGCTGTGTCATTTGCTGGGTGAATAGTCTATTTTGCTCTGAAAATCATCATTTTATACCACCTCCCTTTTTCGTTGTTAGTGTCTCTATTGCAGTCCTTGCCTATATACCTGCTTAATAGCAGCTCTTCTCTGAGTGATCTCAGCGGTGTCAGCAGGATTATTCATAGGGTTGTCCTGAAGAGATTTGTCAGCAAAGATTTACTAGTGTCATCATCCTAAAAAGTCCTTTTTCATAAAGGCAGAGATTATATCAACAAAAGAGCTCTTTGGGGTGTAGAATTAATTTCAGTTTCCAGCATGAAAAAAAAAAAATCCTTACGAACTGTAGAAATTTTTGCACGTGTACCTGCATCTCTGCTGCAATCTTTTCCAAGGTAAGCTTATTAATTTATAGTTTGCACCAGCAAAATGTGCACTGACATAGCTGCACTGGAAAATAGTATTAAATATAGACTAACACAGAATTTAATGGGAGAAAGAATATCCACTTCCAAAGGAGTCACATATCAGATAATAATATATTGCACACTGCAGAAAAATCTCTATTAGATATTCCTGTTCACAACACAGTTATTAAAAATAAATACACATTTTTCAGTGCTGAAGTACTTCYATTTATTAAACTACTTTGTACAGAAAAGTAAGATAATTTATGTTTCAATATAATATGACATTACTTACAAATATATTTTTATACATATTTTTCTGCAGCACTGTAGCCATTAAATATGTGTTGTTGCAGTTAGTTCTTGGCATTATATAGGAAAAACAAAAGAGAGATGTGACAATTGGAATTAACAATAGGAAATTTCTGTTCTATATTCTTAAACATGCAAGGTCCACAACTGCTCTCCTAATTTTCATATCATAAAGGATTCTAGAAATCTGGAATATACTAATCCTGTCACTGTGATTAGCAAAATGCTAAAAGCAAGGTTTGCTGTTTCTTTGCATGCTGACACAGGCTCATATAAACAGGCTCAGCTACACCATCATAAATAGGATTTAAGGTGCTCTGAAAACCTTCGCTTTGAAACTGATGCCAGTATCAGCATATATTCCAATAGAAAATAGATGKTTTTTTCAAGAACAAACTTTTCTTTACTATATTTTAAATTCTGTGTTTTGTTTGATTTTTTTTTCAGAAGCCCACTACACAGAAACACAGAACAACTTCTCCACTTCACAAATCACAGCAATGTTTAATATCTATACTTTAGAGTGCCTCAGGGCTCTATCTTAAAGCAACTAATTTATGCAACTGCAGATTGAAAATACTCAATTTCTTTTTACATTGACTGTCAAGCTGTGTGTTTTATTCTGTAGAATATATTATGAAATTTCATCTTGTGTAAAGCAATAGGGAAAACATGATAGTCATAGCATTTCATGTATATATAGAGAGAGAAACAAAAAAGTAAAGTACATGAGATTAAAAAATAGATTCTTAATATTTCTTCTAGATTCTTAAGAGAATTATTTTTAATAAAAATTTTAATAAAAAAATTTATTCATAAGAAATTGTTCTCACATTTTTTGCTCTCAGTTCTATACCGGATCAATGGATGACATTTTCTTATCAATACTGACATAGAATTCGACAGAAAATATGCCTAGAAAAATGTAGTTTCAAATTAAGGGTCTAAACAGCATTCTGGAGATATACTTTTATACATTTAATATATTTGGCACAAGATCTAAGATAAAACATCCTACTAAATAAGAATATTTTTATTGATCATAAAGGATGTGTATCAGAGGAAAAATGTTTTACAGGAAAGCAAGTATATTACATCATATATATTTATGCATGTGTGTGGTACAGAGTTTAATTCTCTCTATAACACTATCAAGATTTTCTTGTAGATATACAAAACATACCATAATTTTCATTCATCAATTTTCAGTGAAAAGATGGTTTTAGGGCATAAAGTTAGCTTAGCAGCTCTACTTCTCATTCAAGAGGATAGAAATTAGGTAAAATCTTCACTTTAAACYAGGATAAAAAGTAACTGATTTCTGAATTCAGACATGATGATGGAAAAACTAGAAAGGAATGAAGATGAGGACTAAACTACATATCAGTTTAAAGAAGACCAGAATAGTGAAATGAGAGCAAAGTTTCATACCCATTTGTGTGCTGTTTGTACTTAGCCATGACATGTCTTATAGATTTGTTTTCCAAAATAGTTTCCTAGGGTAGGATTTCCCACTTCCTCCAGTAGATAAGGAAAACATTTTTTTAGCATCATCTGTCTAAATACGTCTAAAACATGAATTAGGAAAAAAAAAAAAAAAAGTTTTAATTTGAACAAAAGCTGATATTGTATAGACCAAGTATGAGAGAAAATATATCATTAAGAAATTAAATAAATAATAAAATATAGTATAATTTTGATATTTTGGGCACAGTTTCGAGTATCACATTTCAGAAATGGCCTGTATATAACAATAACAACAGCAGGAAATCATAAAGTGATCATCTAAAATTCTTCTAAAATAAATGTTGTGTTCTGTTTCAGTTCTGTGAAATATTGAAATCAATCCAAATAAAATTGTTTTAGATTTTTCATTTAGCCAGAGAATCAAAAATAGTTTAGAATATATTCATGGGAAAAAGAAAGTTTGTATGTCTTGTAATGGAATGAACCAGAAGTCAGTCACATATTTATTCAGCAATGGCTACTTCCAGTTGAAGTTAAAGRAAAGAAAAATACTTTAATTGCAGTAAAAGAAAAGAAAAATATTTTCAATCTGCTGTGAATCTTAAAATGAAATTTAATGTAAACATTGCTTAACAGAGAAAAAAAAATCTCCATTCTTTTCTCCCTAGTTTTATTTGGGTTCGCTAATAGAAACATGAACTGATCATTAGAAACTTAAGGTTGGAAGGGACCTCTAGAGATCATCTAGTCCAACCTTCCTACTCAAGCAGAGACACCCAGAGCATGTGGAACAGTGTGGCATCCAGGCAAGTTTTAAAGATTTCCAGAGAAGGAGAATCCACAAGCTCTCTGGGCAGCCTGTTCCAGGGCTCTGTCACACTCACTGTCAAGAATTTTTTAAGTTCCAGCAGAACTTCTGATGTTTCAATTTGTGGCTGTTTCCTGTAGTCCTATCAGTGGCTACCACTGAAAAGAGGCCAGCCCCATCCTTCTCACTCCCCACTTTGAGGTATTTATAGACACTGATTAGATCTCCTCTCATCCTTGATGAATACTTAGTTTAAATGTAAAAGCATATTTCATACTTGCCAATTCTTTGGAAAATATGAACATTCAGTTMGTCAAATTTGCATGTCACAGATGTATTAGATCTATGCCTTCAGAAATGTCAGCATTAGTGGTTTTGGTTTCCCACCGTGATTATTCTCTATGAGTCACCTTTAATGTGCATACTGTTGTCTCTACTAGTTAAACACTTGAGTAAAATAAAGTTTATAAAATTTTCACTTATTTCTGAAGTTAGCTTAGCACTTCAAGAAAAGATTTCTTCTCTTAGGTGCTCACTGACACACTGCTGACCATTGCACAGGTATTTAAGCCAGTATACTCTTTTCTCTTCTTTGAAAGTTTAAAATATTCTCCTAAGCAATTTTCTCAATATGAAATAGCTTAAATTATATTGTTAAAAGTGATGACAGATCATGCAAATGTATCATTGGTCAATTCAGAAGATCAGGCACCATAAAACTTCAGTATTTTCAATATTTATACTTCAGAGAAATCTTTTTTTCATTTTTTTCTCATATTACATTAAACAGACTAGATTTTAAGATACAAATAACATTACCCTTAAGTCTTTATTAGAGATCTTTGGTGCAAGAGCCTAAACTGCCCACAGCAGCTAAAGGATCCAGTTTAGATCATATCACTGCTAGCACAACTTTCTCAGCAATTTTATTATATACCTCCAATTTAGAGGTATATAACTTGGTCAGAAATATCTCCTCTGAGCTGAAACTTGTCATAAGAGTCAGAAATGATAAGCAAGCCACTAGTTTATTTTTTTCAATTTCCTGATAATATAACTAAAGATGTTAACTTAGTACTGATATGTTAGATATTGAGGCATCTCCAAAATGGACCTTTCAATATTCTTCTGTGTATCAATGCTGAGGTTCAGACCTTCTGTTTGGAGGAGAGGATCTCTTAGGTAATAAAACTGTAAGAGACATGAAGGAAATATTGCCGCACCAGAACTGCATACGTTGAGAACAAGCTGCGAGAGTTTGAGATGGCAGTTTAAATGATGAGTTTGAGAGTTTAAAACTGAGGATCTACTACAGTCAATGGACGACTGAAAAAAATCATCCACTCATAGAGCTGAATCAGCTTTTAGGAGGTGAAGAAAATATACTAACTAACACGACAAAAATAGTAGCCATAAAATTAATGACCGAATGTAAAATGTATTCTTTACTAATTCATATTAATACAAAATCTAAATATATTATAATTTTCTAAGACATAAGGARAAAAGCTTCTACTGTGTTTGTGTAGTCACAGACTGCCTGCAATTTGATTTTTATCCACTAAAAAAAACAAATTTTACAGCTTAATTTTAAGGAAAATACTATTTATGTTTTGTTTGCAACTAAAAGTAATGTACTACAGAAATTCCATGAGAATAGTGTAGATAAAGAGTGTCACATGGATATCCTGCTCCCATATTTTTCCTACCTTGGATTTAAGGCTGTTCTTAGTGAAGTTCATTTTTCTGCAAAATCACTGCAAAAATCTCACCACACTTCCATCTCTTCTCATAAAGCCGACCTTCAGCATCTGTCAATATGCCAGGCTGACTTCCTGCAGTGGGACACACCAATGCTTCAATCCTAAGGTATCTACCTGCTTCTTTCAGTTTCCCTGCACAGTTTAGGAAAGAATATATTCTGAATGCAGCTTCCAGTACCAGCATCATCCATTAGATACTATATTTCATATCAGAAGAAATGACTGTAATGGGTTTTGCTCTGCTTCACTTGCTTGGATTCTGAATGACCTACATACCTAGCCATCAAAAAGGAGACTGCCTTAATGAGCAAATGTCATTTCACAATCGCTTTTCTCCTCCTCTATAGAATATAAACTCCATTGATGTGATTTTCTAAACATCTATTGTATGACCATGAAAGGTTGGTCAGTGTGATTACAAATCCAAAAGCTGCCAGATATACTCTCTGTGTGCTGAAGTGTGTTTTAACAAAGGTCAAAAGGGCAAATTAAAATCTCATGTGAAAAAAAGGCACATCAAATGATTAAGAAACTGTATTGATATATGCATTTACTTTATATGTTATGTATTAGAAGAAGAATTAGCCATTAGAGCAGTCATCCTTAGAGGGAAAGTAAAGGATGGTTCAACAGATTGATGATCAAATGCTTTAGATACTTGAACAATTTTGGCCAAGTTGTTCTGTTAAATACTGCAAGTAATGCGGGATATGCAAAATCCTATCTAGCTTCTAGAGGTATTTGTATTTTGGATGTATGTGTATTTTGGATGTATTTGTATTCAGATTTACAGTTTGCAAGATGATACATTACATCTGTCCCACAAAATCTATGTCTAGAGCATAAAATAAGGAATCCATTGTACTCAACACTGCAGAAAAAAAAAAAAAGAAAAAAAAAAAAGAGGAAACTTAGTCTCTGTTCCAAATGGATTACAATCTAGGCATATATGTATGTTACACCTATCTATAATAATATTTATATGCAACATATATGGTCATCAATCACTAGAATAGGGTCCATATTTTCTAAAAATATGGATTGAAACTTTTAGAAAACAAATTAAAAAAGCCCT
Organism: Nothoprocta perdicaria; assembly: GCF_003342845.1. Lineage (NCBI taxonomy): Eukaryota > Metazoa > Chordata > Aves > Tinamiformes > Tinamidae > Nothoprocta > Nothoprocta perdicaria. Next base: position 360,086 of record NW_020455601.1, on the reverse strand, counting down.
ATTTTCTCTTTTCTGCAGTTTTGTAGGACACTTAATTCCTTCTTTTTGTTTTTACTTTTTATAATYTTAAAATTAAAAGTTATATTAGTTCACAATCAAAATGTGCACTGTAGTATTCTCAACTAGGACGTCTGGTGCCTGAGTCTTTAGACCTTCTTTTCAAGAACTGGCAAAACAGAGTTTTGTTTAAACATTTCTGACATATCTACATACATCAAACATAATATTCCAAGTCTAAAATGGAATCTCTTTTTTCAACAGTTTAACTGAAATAGCATAGAGCATCTCATCATTGCATAATTGGTTACTGACATGCATTTAAGGAATAAATGCAAATCTGAAATTCAGAGCTTCTTTACTTGCTGTTAATCCCTAACTTTTGTAACCCTCAATTTATTCCTCTTGGATAAAAATATGAGTCAATCTGCATAACTTCTGCATTTGCTGTCTCACAGCTTTCATTCCTCAGTTTTCTGAAGTGTTATTTCTGCAGTACCAAATCATCATTCACCTTATTAAGGTTATAAGCCCCTTTTCATGGTACTATTTTTTTAATAAAATATAAAACTAAAAGGAAAGAGATGAATTACAGATTTATACTCTTATTGTTGGTAGAATAGGCAGAGTAACAACCCTGCAGAAAAATGAGTCATTTATCTGCAAGCAGTTACAGCTGGTAAAGCAGCAGCAGTCCCTACTAGTACCACCCCATCATGTTGCTATGCCCGACTAAGAGGGATTGTAATCATCTGAAATAACAAAGCTCTTCATGACATACTCATGTCACATTCACATTCTTTCAGTTTTTTTATTTGAAAGTCCTGGGAATCACACAGATTTTTTACCACAAAATCTTGGAGTTTGCACAGACACCCCTCTAACCATGCTAAGTTCCATAAGGCAAAATCTTTGTCCTCTATAAAGCGGATAGCAAGCTGGCTGCTTGGTTTATGCACCATATGCCATTTCATCTCACTGCAGCTGTTTGCACAGAGCCATTTAACTCTTAAAAGTGAGCTTCCTGTATGTTGTAGAAGTATATTTCTGTGTCAGCACCTCCAAAGTCTCACTGCAGCAGTTCGCACAGAGCCATTTAGCAATCCCTAATCTGACTGTTACATTATCTACAGTCAGCATATCATCATATCAGCCAGCTTGTTCACTCCGCCTGGGAAGCCACTGATCTTCCAGTCAGGTGCAAACTATTGCTGTCTGAAAACTAGATCTTGTGCAGTCCAATCAGGAGATCCAATAATTGCAAAGTTTTGTTGCAATTACTGTTGTATACTTCTGTGTATTGCAGAAGTATATTTCTTTGTCAGCATTTCCAAAATCTCACTGCAGCTGTTTGCATAGAGCCATCTCTAATCTGACTGTTATATTATCTACAGCCAGCATATCATCATAGCAACCAGCATATCACAAATAATCACAAACTCCATGACTTTTTTTTTTTTTTTTTTAATCAATATTTGCACTAGGAATAAAGCCATAGTTAAATTCTTTAATAAGCATGTAATTACTCAGGATACAAAATTATTCTTCATTCTCATAAAGCTAAAATTGCAGTTTGAAGTACAACTAAATTCATTCTCCTTATGTGCTACACAGATAGATAAATTTAGTGGTCATTAAATTTGTTACAAGAAACGTGGAATACACTTACACCTCATTCTAGTCTATTGATAGACAACAGCAATGAAAACATTGTGATATAGCTTTGCTTCTACTATCATGGTAAGACACGTGTATTTCAACACCTTACCTTCTCATCTACTTGCATTTGCTCAACAAAAACCTAGCCCGTCCATTAGTTATTATAAACCAGTATTACCCCTTGATTTCAACTCCACTGTGTCAATTTACATCCATTAAGTAACTGGGTCAGCCTATTAACAGTTCAGGTTAAGTGAATTCCATACTTAATTTGCATTTTCAGTTAAAGAAAATATAACATTTACACTTTTGTGGAAGGTTGCTCTTTTTCTCTCACTTTCAAGCCATTCAAGAAATATTCGTCATGTGAAAGAGAAATTAAAAGGAGAAACATGGATTTCTTATCGTTAAGAAAGTATGACAAAATAAATCAATAACTTTCAGTGTGACAAGCTTCAAATTCAGTTGTAGGAAGATGAAAATGCCTATGCTTATGCTGAATACTTTTAGGAAACCTATGAACTAAGTCTTCAGAGTGAACACTATTTTCATTTAAAAAAGGAGAAAAGACATAAAAATTAGGCAACCTAAATCACTTTATAAGAATAGGTATTGCTGATAAGTTGACTGTCTTTAAACTTTCTAAACTGGAAATGGATGAGTTCATATTTTGTCCTGTCTAAACTGCTATTAAACATATAAACAAGTAGTACCCCAAAGAGAATACAAATGAGTGAAAAACTTTTCATGTGAAAGCAGAGAGATTAAGAGTTTTATCTTCTAACTGGAAAAACATCTCTCTGTTTGTGGATTTTCTGATCGCTAAGCCCTTATGCAGTTTAACAGTATCTAGGGAATTACAGCACACTATATTAATACATCAGATGGAGATAGGCTGTCATCTGGGACATATTTCTATGAATTTCAGAAAAATAGTCTGCTCCAAATTCTCATAATTCATCGACATCTGTGGTACCAAAGTAAAAAATAGTAAATAATATGATCTTATACAAAAGTAAGCAGATATAAGAACGACTGAAGAACTGAAGAAAATGAAGAAACTTGTAAGGTTTGTGTTGTAGTATTGGAACTCATTAAGTCAAGTCTGGTAGAAGATCTAAAAACACATGAATGAGAAGAGAGATGAAATTTAGGTAATTGAATTTTACCCATAGAAGACATAAAAGTAGAAATACTTTTTCCTGCTTAGGTTCTTTTTCTTTTGATGGAAGTTCAGGATTCACTGTGTTGGTGTAAAGTATGCCTCTGCCAATTATATCTGCAATCTCAGTAAAATCTATTTCTGAATAAAATATATTGGCATTCCTATAAAAAGTAACTATGGTGTAGATATATTTTTTCTTCTTTTAGATTAATCTCTTTTATTGATGTACCAGTTAACTGCTAAGTCTGTAACTGCATATAAATATGAGATTTTTTTGATTCTCATGATAATTTTGTAAACTTTATCCACTYATATCTTCATGTGGAGTTTTGTAATCTTGACTTTCTTAGAGAGCTTTCTAAGACTCTTTCAGTTTAGTCTAATAAGTTTAAGGAAGTACATGTAAAACTTTAATGTAAATGTAATGTAATGTAAACATAAACTGTACCAAATCATGGAGATATTGATGAAGGTAAGCTACCTTCTTTGCAAAAGTTTCAGCAAAATAACAAAATGTTATTTTAAGAATATATTACTTTAAAGATACTTTGAGTTTGATGAATCTTAAATGAGAAAGACATTTTTCCCTTTATTTTCTATGATGGAAGATAATATAACAGTGGGATTCCTTTACAAAGTAAAAATGAACATATGGAATATTTTCTAAAATGTATTTTTTATGATTGGTGGATATTAGTAACTGACTTCAACACATATCTTTTGATACAAATATCTTTGTGTCTTAGCATACCACAGTGTGAAAAAATGGATTTTGATTTGACATAGAAATGTGTTCTCTTTCTATGGTTTTACTGGAATCATGTTATGAATATTTCAACATGATAAGCTCCAGTTAGCTCTGTTCATTTTTACAAAATCATTAAATAACTGAGAGATCCCCCCAGTAAATATTTCTGGAAATACTTTATAGATATAGATATAGATATTTTAATATGTGCAGGCATTTGCTATATACAGAAATTGATGGTGATTAAATGAGTTTATTAATAGGTAGCATTCTGTTTTGCAAAGGAAATTGAGATGATATCTATTGGTTTAAGGAGTGAAATAATTGTTAAGACAACATGGCTGACAGTTCTGGTTTGAGTATTTTCAGGGACTTCCAGAAAATGCTTCTGCTTCTGCTGCTAACTTACCGGAGAAAGGGAACTGCTGATTCTACAACATTTCTAAAGGATCATAGGCATCTATTTTAAGCTTATAGCGTTAAAATTCAGAAAGGGAAGAAGATTAGGGAAAACAGTAATTCAGTGTTTAAAAATCAAAATGTAGTAAGACTTAAAACAAATATTGTCACAGGTATGGCACTAAACAAGACTAAAAGATAGAGTGAAGAAAAATGTTAGGTTCTAGTGAGTAAGCTCTGCTTATGTCTCATCACATGGGGAAAGAAATGGAAATAAAATATTTTGTAACATTTAGCTCAAGAATTTTACACTATCTGCAGGAAGCCTGAGAAGATAGGTTGTATGAAATATGCTCCCTTTGGTGATGTCATTTAACTGGCTTAAGATGAAAAACTAACAATAAAAGAAAAGCTGAAGCACAATACTTTAACAGTTTATACATACTATTTATTACTGCAAATTCTATGAGTAAGAGTAGAAAAAAGCAGCTTTATTCTTCTCAAAAAAGAAAAAAAAATTACCTGTGATTTTAACTAGATTTACAGTAGAGGATGCACAGTATATATAATAATAAAATGAATGGGCTAAGAATACTTAGTTTGCTATTCAAAATGATGCAGTAAAAAGGTACTATATATATTGTTAATTTCAAGTGTTTAAAATGTTATTACTATAAAGTGATTAAATTACAATTTTATTATTTTAAAGTATCAAAGTATGACCACCTGGATGATGCTGTCCTGTGGTAAGATGAGTGTTCATTGAGGACTTGTATTTACAGAACAACTTACAGTACAACTGATCAGTTTTACTGATCTTTCTGATCTGACCAAAATTTTGTTTCAGCCAGCAATGCATCTACTCAGGTGCAACATAGTGAAGGAGTGGAAGAAAATAAAGACAGCAGCACTGCCGTGAGAAGGAATGATTGTTATTTCTATATCTACTATTGCCGCTACAGGCTGTTAGCTGCAAGTTTTGTATCTGCAAGTAAATTTGCAGAAGTATAAAAAAGAATAAACAGAATTATCCTGTTGAAATTGTGGAATAGAGAACCATAGAAATGAGTAACAGAGCTTGTGATTTAATGCCATATTTCTTGTATCTTGGGATAAAGAAATTATTATTATCAGGGAAAATCACAGGAGGAGAAAGATGTTGAGAAATGATCTGTCAATAAGGACTTTTCTAATGAAGTGTAGGACAACTTGCTAATTATTCTGTAAAGTATCTAGTCTTTTGCATCTATATGAATTGGAAGATTATTAAGTTGATCACTACTTGTGAGCAAAAATATAACTTATCTGCTTTGCAGATGAGAAGTCCTTATTCTCTTCAAGCTAGTATGTAATATAATATAACATTGAGTTTTATTTTATTTTGTTGTTCTTTTGCAAAAAGAAGAAGAAAAAAAAAARGGGGGGGAGCAACACTCAGACCCATACTTAAAGTCAAGGTTTTCCATGAGAGTTCATCTAGCTGAATTTGAATTTGATGGAACTATCTTAAATGGTAAAAGGTGGTTTTGGGTAGAATCAACGGTAGAATGGGCAGAATAAGACTGAGAATGTTTATAGAACATTGTAGCTGACCTTTCTCAGGTATTTAAAATAAAATACTTGGAAATACTTGATATTATTTTTTCCCAGAGCCAAGAGTATATGTGAAATTGCTGATAGTGACATTTGTAGGATAAATGCATTTGGCAGTGAAATTTGGAAATTGGGCTTCATTAAAGTTTAATGAGCCCTGTGCAGGAAGACTGCAAATACTTCTTTGTGCTAATGTGTCACTGTAAAAATTGTCATGTGCCAGACAGCTCAAAGATAATGATGCCCATGGAAAAAATTGCTTTCTTTCCTTTTATTCCCAAAACACTTGTGGGACAGTTAAAGCGTTCCTACTGCTTGCCCACTACCCCTTTTCTGCAAAAGCTTTAATTATGAAAAGCAAGGAAAACACATTCATATATTAGTTAAGTCTCTTGAATTTGTTAATTATCTCCAAAATAATTCTTATGTCATTGAATGCACAATTCTTTTGCTAGATACTAACATGGTTGTTTCATGTAACTCTGTAATTTGTTGTATTCTCACTGGGAAAAAATTGCCATTGTATCAACGTATAAAAAATAGTATCTGCAGGTTTCCATGTCTTTGTTTTAAATGGAACTGGACAATATTTTACAACTAATAGATGGCTGTGTTGAGAGTTCTATGTGCATTTTTGCATTTTGCTCCATAAGTTTTTACTGTTACTTGTTCAGAAAGCTCTATTCAAAATGCAAGACTCCTGTTGCTTCCTTACATCACTTTCACAAAACAAAGTGTTGTCAGTCCATGAGATAATGGTTCATTGCAGCAATATAGACTCCCAGAAATGGAAACAACTGTCAGCAAGTCCAGTCAGATGCAAAACTGATTAATTTCTGCTCTGTATACTGTTGCATGTGAAAGAACTCAAAACAGAAATATGAATTCTCCTCCTTACGCTCAAAAAAGCAGTCCCTTTCAACAGGCAGGATGTGGGTAAGCTGTACCCTTATGTGAATCTGGAGAGCAACCTGGCCCTCGGGTTGTAGCAGGTGCACAAATTGGCTTAAACAGAAATTGGGCAATCACTGGGCCTTCAAAAAAAGATTTATGGGTGGTAAAGTTATGTTACACAAAGGCTTTGAAATTTTGATTTACACTTTTTTTTTTAATAACGATTTTAATAATTTAGCTATGAATATTTAATTAGGTTTTAACACTTAATATTGAAAAAAAGAAACTTTCTAGTTTTCAGTATTTTCTTACCTCTTATTAAGCATTAATATTTGATTTGTTTAAATGGTTTTCTCAAGAGGACTTGAAAATTTTAAACCATGCTAACAAGAAGTTAGAGTTTATTTTATAAAATATATATTTTAATAACTACCATATATATGTACTTTATTACAGTAAGAGATATTAAAATGTTACATTTTCCTCCAGGAAAAAAAAAAAAAAAAAAAAAGTAGAAAATGTAAAATAGATATAGTAAGAATGAAATCCATCAAGTGTGTCAGATAGGAAGTACTACTCTCTACCCTGGTCCTGCATGAGGAGGAAACTCTTAAATTTTCCTGCTGCTTGATCACTCCATTTCCATGTTACAGAGGTAGAAGAAAATATGTAGCTTTATTCATGTGTGCTTATCAAGCACTTGTATAAAACATTCTCAAATATATCAATATTTGTATGTTATATAAATGACTTTCAGTCCACATTACCTGTGCTGAATGGAAGGATTGGAGCATTAGTAAGACTACAGCAGAGCCACATGATCTCATGCAAGAGATTTCTTCAAGGGAGATAGGAAGTCAAAGCAGAGCATTATTTTTCCCTTTCTGCTCTTTTCAATATCTTCATGCAACAGGGATAAAATTCTTGAACTAGTTAAAGTAAAGTAAAAGTTAAAGTAAAGTAAAGGTAAAGTAAAGTAAAGTTAAAGTAAATATGTTCTTTTTTTTATAGGGTGATAGTAAAGAGGAAGTTTCTCATTCTTTCAGGGACAATTTTAGGAAAAGAAGAAGCTTTACTGTCTTCTACAGCTTCTGAAGCTGCTTGTGGGTATTAAATGGTGAGTATCCATCACTTTTTTTTCAATCCACTGCTGTGAATCTTCGTGAAAACATCCTCTTCTTTTTTCCTCTTCTACAAAATACAGTGTAYGTGAGTGTTGCTTTTCTTTCAGACYGGCTTACTTAAGACCTGTGCTGAGCTCAATAGAGCTATTCAAATAACTTCCAGAACCCTGATGGAATCACATCTTCTTTGCAGGTAGTACAAGTGCATAGTGAAGCAATGTTCACTAGATTTCTGAGCAGCCCTGCTTCATCTAAGGAAAATGCCATTCCTGACGATTTGCAACTTTGCTGTCCAAACATTCATTTTCACCTTTCCTAAGATGCACAGGAAACTCATATATCGTGTGATCTTCTGAGATCATAGCGGAATTCTCCAGGTTGTCTGTAGATGTAGTGGAATAATCATTTCTGAAAGCTTTAAAGAAAAATGTACATAGATTTCATAGATTGAGATTTAGCCTATACTACTTTGTCACAGTTTAGAAACTAGGATTACACCCAAAACAAAGAATGTAGGAGCACAGTTCTGAGTTATCGTAACTATATGTGCCCTACAAAACCCTAATGGCATGGACAATGCAGCCTTACATGAAATAACTTTCCATGTACTTGTATCTCTGAAAAGAAAACCTCAGCATGAAAGACATCTTAGAGAAACAGCATGCCTAAGATATTGATTTGGATAATGGGGAATGAGATGAAAAGCAGATCATACTTTGACGTATACCAACACATCAACTTCGCTCAGTTCAACTGATTTCTTAAAGGCCCTTCACTTTTTTAATTCACAGAAACAATATATGTATTTCCTTAATGTAACTTCTGCCTAACTTCTGATGTTATAAATTTTTATTTTTTAATCAAAATATTATATAATGAAGATTTGAGGGAGAAATTGCTCTCTTTATATTAGGAAAAATAGCTGAGTATATGAACATATAACAAACTATGATGGGTTCAATAGAAAAAGAAAACAAGCACATCTCCAAATTCCCTGTGAGATGATGCTCATGATTGAAATGAACAACACTGAATTCAATTCCTATACTAAATACTGTGATAGGTTCCAAGTAGTTTTACTTTTAAATTAAAGCTTCTGCACCTCAGATCCATATAAATATAAATATATCCTTGATATAAAAAATGTAATGTTTTTGCCAGACCAGTTACATGTCAAACTGATATTTTTAAACTCCTGGTATCCTGAAATATTTCTTTTAAATATATATATATGACAAATGAATTTGAAAGATGTGTACCATGCAATGTTAAGTATGAAGATGAAGTTATATTTTTTGCAAAACCAACAAAAATATTGTAAAGTAAATGCTAATAACCTGCCCATATGACTTTGCAAGTAAAAAAAAAAAAAAAAAAAAAAAAAAAAAAAAAAAAAAAGATTATGTTTAAAAAGTTGTATTGGGACACAGGCTGTGGAGAGAGAAAGTCTGAGTATGTGTGGCCATAACTATTTCTGTAAAAGTTAACAGATTGTTTCAAGAGCTAAAATTTGAGCAGAGGCACAAACACCTCTGTATGATATGCATCTGGTTAGAAGATTTTGTAGCCTTCTAGCCAAACTGCAATACATGACACTCTTAGTTGCTTAGTTGCTTGTCTTGATCAATCTATAAGAAAAATCAGGTGGAGAAAAAACATCGCAGTTACCTGTGATCATTCCTCCAAGTATGAGAAATGATCATTCCTCCAATCTGTAGAGTCAGTTAAGCACAACCTGTGAAACTATACCAGAAAGCCTCATAATCATTAGCACAACCACAGAATTTTTTATTTTTATTTTGTATAACATATGCAAAATATCTTGAAAGTAAGAACTGTTGAAAGTTAGAAGCACAGGAAGCTTGAGCAGTCAGTTTTCTCCCCAAAGCCACCATCTGACCAATGTCCTGTGCCCCATTAGAATCCAAGAGTCACTGATAATCCTCTTAAAATTAAAGGCAATATCTGGTGGGACTACTCCAGCAAGAAACCAGCTAGCCTGCATCCTACTAGAATCTGGTTCTGAATGGAGGAAAACGGAAGTGAAATTATCTTAGGCCATAGATAATGAACACATTATTTTTTGTCCCAAAATACTGATGTARTAGTTTATTAAATGGACACTGCAAGGCAAGAATAGATTCTCACACCATTTTAGTAAGAAAAAAATAGAACAGTTGTCAAAAAAATCCAGGAAACTAGCCTCAGTTTTCCATTAGATGCGATCTAAATCATATGAGAGTTTCAGAGAGTTTTCATCTTTTAGTGGCAGAAAGAAAAAAAAAATCTGACTTTTAAATGAACAATCCATATATATATTAGTTTAAATCATTCATATATTTTCATGTTTCATTTAATCCAATACACTCAGAAAAAAGTCACACACTTCAACATTCAACAAAAATTCCCTGTGGACTTCTAGAGTAAGTGCTTAATGTAACTGAGAGCAGCAAGATGAAATCTCCTCTAGGCACTTTGGATTAAATGAAACAGCAATGTTCTCCATTGAGGATTTTTTAAATCCAAACTCGAGTGCTTTATTATTATAAGAAGAATGTAATTAACACTTTTCATTTATAATCTTAAAATACCTTGAGGATTTAAATTGGCCAAAGGTCTGTTGTTATCCCTTTTTTACATACAGATAATATTAGACTTAGAGAAACCAAAGACTCAGAAATAGCTGTCCACATGGTGAAAGAAGGGAATAAAGAGTCCCCTTCAATTCACATTGCCAAATTTGTGTGCATGGAAGATGTGCTGATGCTCTCTTGTTGTCCTTGCCAGACCTAAATACAGCTACATCTTTTAGCCAGACTTTACATTTGCATTCTTTCCATTTACTCCATTCCTTTCTTTCCATTCTTTCCATTTATTTCCATTTTTATATTTACTCTTTCCATTCATCTTGGCCTAAGCTGGCAGAGTGAGAAAATATAAAACTCCTGCACCAACTATCTACTAAAGTCTTTTCTTTGTATCTAAAATGAGAGGGATGTGGATGTTTCAAGCAGCAGCATCTGTCTGCTCTTCTTCACTGATGGGAGCAATCGCAGGATTAAATGATAATGCTAAGAGAGAAAAGGGGCATCAACTGGGAATATTCGGGAAAGGATCAAGTTTTAAACAGTATGTACCTATAGATTTTTCCCGAGAAAAATCTCATATCTTTATTTAATAATTAAATGAATATAATCTTCCAGGGGACCTCTGGAATGTTCTTGATCCTGACAGAATTCTTCTGGCTTTCATTATGGTAGTATCAGCAGGGGCTTGCAGATATCTTTTTGTCAAAAAAGGACTTGTACCTATGACCTTCATGCAGTGCTAGTGTTTGTATTTGATCATTTTTTTCTATTTATGACAAATTTTGAGAGCACAGGTGAAGAGTTTCTGATGAATTCGGTGATCTTTTCTTGCTGAGAGCTCAGCCTTCTTGACAGGTGATTCACATTTAGAAAATCATCATACCACTTAGATGAATCCTAGTTACTTTCATTGCAGTCATCTATATCTCAACTGCTCTAAATGAATCAACTTCGTGCATTCAGCTGAGATCACAACAAAAATGAGATTTCTGTGCATATCAGTAAAATTACTCTCTTTAGAAAACTAAATGTGAATCAATCTGAATGTTCATAACTAGTTTTGCTTTTCTAACAGTCACTATCAAGAAGAAAGCCTTCAAATTCTTATTAATGGTAATAAAGAATACAGCCAACTTGAAGGAACTCCTAACATCTTGACATTGAGCATGCGGGTTGTTAATATCATCTGGAGACACAAAGTTCTCTTGGAGACACAAAATTCACTTTGAGGAAAATATTCATTTAAAAGATAAAATACTGTCGCTAGCCTTAAAATTGGATCAAAGATAGAAAGAGAAAAACTTTCCCCTCCCCCACTAGCGTAGGGAGGATAAAGATTTGCTAAACAGAACAGGTTTTTTATGGKCATAGTCACCATGTACTATGGAACCAGTGCAACATTTCCAACAGTCTTATGCATTCAAACTGGTTAAGATCTTATGTTCAAATAGAGTGTGAGTTCAAAAAAAGAGAGTGACCGTGCTATGTCTGTGTAAATTAGAGTAATTTCTTTATCTCAACACCAAACTCATAACACTGTAAGGAGAAAAGCCAGTGCTAGGCTGGGGATTTCCACCTTATTCCATCTTATTTTTGTAAGAAGGAAAAGTGCTTAGTGAATGAAGATATGTTTACTTAAGTACATGTACAGATTCAAAAATCAATTTCAAGTCTTATTTTTTTTTAATATTATTTAAAATGAAATTATTGATTAGGGAATTTTACTGAAATTCATTTAGCATGAATTTCAAGATACCAATCTTCATTTAAATAATTTGTTAATTACATGTTCTGATTGACCATTTCAGGATTGAGGCAAAATAAAAACTAAATATAAACCAAAGATGCTAGATGTGAATATTCATTGCTTGGCTATTTGTTTCTGAAATCTGTGATATAACTCTTTTGTGAATGTGACTTACCTCAAAATGAACTTTTTCTGTAGAGACCAATTTTTTGCACAAGGCTTAAACAAATAGAAGCTTTCTTAGTCATTGCTCCTCTCTGATATTCAGCTTTTATTTTAGTAATCCCTGTGTGCTTTCAGAAGGCTGAAGATGAAGTAATGCAGATGAAGTACAAGCCCCAAAAGCGACTTTTTTCTTTCTGATATTAGTGAAACCTGCTTGTATGTTGCCAGGCATAGATAATAAACTACCCTTGTATTGATTTTTTTAGCATAGATATGTGTGGAACATTGGAGGTTGGTCTTATTAATATTCATTAAATTCTAAATAGTTCTCTTTTTAATGTATCTATTTAAGAAATGAATAATTCATGCATGTACAGGAAGCTCAGTGCTGTCACTTACAGCATAGACCTTTAGCAATTTAAGAAGGCATTTGAACTGAAGGACACTCTAAGGTGTGCAAAGCAGTGGAAACACTGAATACTGCTCAACTTACCTCCATCAAGTGCGTTTTTTTATGTTGAAAATTCCACTGACTCATCACTCTTCTTATAGTATAGATTTTCAAATATACTTTAGTGAAACTGGACCTACAATTTATATATACGTACATACTTCTCTAAAACTATAATAGTTTTTTTTTTTTTTTTTTTTTAATACTTAAGTTGCTTGTGAGGCTTCTTATCCATGTAAATGCTGGTAATTGTTGAAAATGGTTATTCTGAAGAAAAGCCTGCATTACATTGTTACATAGGCTATGCCTATGATGTTTTGCATATTACATTAGGTTTTATATGTGACTGCTGGTCTTCCTCATGTCTGAGTATTTAGGCTCCTAAAAAAGTAATTAAAATAGCAGGGAAAAATAAGAAAAAATAGAGTTTAGGACTAGTGTTTATACCTATACAACATTTTAAAGTCTTTTTGCATGATTGTGTATCATGACGGGCTCAAACAATAGTTAGCATATAATAGTATAAGAGCAATAATTAACTAATTAACTGCATTAATTAACCATATTAATTAACAAATTAACTAATTAACTATATATGTTATATATATTTATGACTAATAATTTGTAAAGCTTACATGCTTATAGTTTCTAATTTCTATGACAAACTGAAAACTTATATCTGGTGATAAATTAGTATCTGATTAGATGCCTATATTATTAGATGCTGAAATAAATTGTCTGCATTTTTGGGGGCCTTCTAATGCTCTTTTTTTTTTCTCAGCAACAATCTGAACACAGTTTCAGATGCCTAAGTGAAGAGCATAAGAATATAGCAAGCATAATCTTGTTTATTTTTCTTTTTCTTTCTTTTTTTTTGCTTTATTTATGATCAGCAAAGATATAATGCAAAAATGGAATAAAAAGGTCAAGTCATAAACACCTAGAGTCACATAACAGCATTTGTATGTGAGCTTATACAGAAATTTAAATATCTTTAGTATGTGCTCTTTCTCAGCTATCTTCTCATCCATGGTACTTTTTCCTGTATCATCTGTATTGAAGAATCTCCAGGACATGTCTCCCTTTCTGATTATCTGGAACTAATTTAAAGCTGAAACTAAGACTTTATTTAAAGTGAAATATTCCACTCCTCTCTTATTTAGATGACTTAAAAGGCAGAGCATGAACAGAACTCTCCAGTTATTATGTCTCCATCACATCTGGAGTACTGTGTACAGTTCTGGGCTCCCCAGAACAAGAGGGATGTGGAGCTTTTAGAGAGGGTCCAGCGGAGGGCAACTAAGATGATTAAGGGAATGGAACATCTATCGTACGAGTTGAGACTGAGTGAGTTGGGCCTGTTTTCTCTGGAGAAGAGAAGGCTGAGAGAGGATCTGATTAATACGTATAAGTACATGAAGTGGGAATATAGGGAGGAAGGAGACAAGCTTTTCTCAGTGGTGGCAAGTGATAGGACAACAGGAAATGGGTACAAGTTGAAGCACAGAAAGTTCCATCTCCATGTGAGGAGGAACGTCTTCACTGTGAGGGTGACAGAGCCCTGGAACAGACTGCCCCGAGGGGTTGTGAAGTGTCCTTCTCTGGAGGTCTTCAAAACCCACCTGGATGCCACCCTGTGCCACATGCTCCGGGTGACCCTACTGGAGGGTTGGACTAGATGATCTCTAGAGGTCCCTTCCAACCTCAACCTTTCTGTGATTCTGTGATTCTATTTGGATTATCTATAAGGGTGAAAAAGGAAGGAAGAAAAGAAGGACCTATGGTCTGCAGCATAGTCAGCCCCAGTGAATTTTTTCTCACTGGTGGGTCCTGTTATTTGTATCATTTGGGTCAGTCACCTTTGCAAATGAAAGCCCACTGAAATTCCATGGAACTTAAATGATCATGCACAGAAATGAAATGAAAATTCATAAAATGATATTTCTTCTGAGGAACCAAATTCCAAAATGATGTCCAGGATAATCTGTGAAGAAAGAAAGGAAGACATAGTCTGAAACCACACACACAAAAAAAAAGATAAAAGTAATGTGATAATTCTGCCACAATTCACAGAGATGCCATATTACAGAAGGCATTCACCCCTTAAAAAAAAAAAAAAAGTTAATTTGACTTTGTAACATCTATAGAACATCTATTGCAATAATAATGCAATGTCAAATAATCCTGGGCGAATTTTTATTAAGTCTGACGAAAAGTTTTGTCAGACCATTAGAAGCTTTCAAAGACAAACTTGACCTCTGTGCCTCATAACACTGTACTACAAAAGACAAACTTGCTGAGCAAAGCCAGTGAAATACTGTAAAGGGACACTAATCTCATTTTCTTGTAGCATCATTGACAGTATCCAATTGGTCATAAGTATCAAAGGGTTTTTCTGATTGTTGCTTATTGCCTAATTTTCAGAGATATTCTGAGTTTTATCATCTTTCTGTTTTGGTTTTACAATAGTATACATGTACAGGGAGATTCCTAATAGGTGTGTAAAAGAGAAATGTTTAGCTTTTCAGAGGTTCTTGGAGGAAAAAATGGACAACATGCCATGAGTCAGCAGTGTGCCCTTGTGGCCAAGAAGGCCAGTGGGATTCTGGCCTCCATCAGGAGGAGTGTTGCCAGCAGGTGGAGGGAGGGGATCTTGCCCCACTCCTCAGCTCTGATGAGGCCAGACTTGCAGTTCTGAGCTCCTCAGTGTGAGGAATGTGGCCCTTCAGGAGAGGGTCCAGTGGAGAGCTACAAAGATGATTAAGGGATTGAACATCTTTCATATGAGGAGAGATGCAGATGATCCTTAACCAAAGATGGTTAAGGGACTAGAGCATCTATCGTATGAGGAAAGACTGAGTGAGCTGGGTCTGTTTAGCCTGGAGAAGAGAAGGATGAGAAGACTAATATGTATAATACCTGAAGGGTGAATGTAGGGAGGAAGGGGATAAACTCTTTTCAGTGGTGGCCAGTGATAGAACAAGGGGTAATGGGTATAAGTTGAAACATGGGAAATTTCATCTGCATATGAGGAAGAATGTCTTTCCTGTGAGGGTGACAGAGTTCTGGAAGAGGCTGCCCAGAGAGGTTGTGGAGTCTCCATCCCTGGAGGTCTTCCAASCCTTCCTGGATACCACTCTGTGCTATGTGCTCTAGATGTCCCTGCTTGAGCATGACGATTGGACTAGATGATCTCCAGAGATCCCTCCCAACCTCAACTGTTCTGTGGTGCTATGTGATTCTGTGAAACCTAGTCAATCAGTACAGCATTTAAATGTTCTGATTCTTAGTGTCTAATGTTCATAGGAACAGGACCACTTCCTGTTGTTATGTTATGTTTTGTAAAACAGCATGACCCAAATATTGCTACCATTTCATATTGTTTAATTCATAGTCACAGCTTAATCTAGAACATTTCCTTGCCGAGTTCATCATGACCTTTTAAAATGGCATAAGAAAAAAAAAAAAAAAAAAAAAAAGGATTTCTTTGCAGTCCGTATTTTTTATATGCATAGACAGAAGGCAGACTTACTGGAAGTCTGATTTGGTTCTGACCCAGGAGAACTGTTGCTGCTCTGCTGCTCATGACAGGACAATTAGTGTACTATATCCATTAAAGCAAGCTAAAACCAGACTAAGGGCTTGAATTAGTTTGGAAAGAAAAAAAAAAAAAAAAAAAGGACAAAAAAGACACAATCAGATATTTGTTTATGACCTATTCTTAAGAACATGAGCTTTCTTTGAGCTCACAGAGAGGATGCCACAAAATTCAGCAAGCTTCTCTCCCTTTAACATCTTGTATAAGCAATTTGTATTCTGCCATGTTCTCTCACACATAGTGTTCAAAACAATTAAAAGTAAATTGCACCCATTTTGCTCAGTGTAGCAGGCTGAAAATTTCAAAGATAAGAAGCACTTCTCAGCATGAATAAACTGTGGAGTGCTTTTGAAAATAAGGTTTTTAATGATAATTGACATTAAAAACCTTTATTTGCTAATACATCTCACAGTTTATGCTTGCTGGGAAGTGTGTTTTCTTTGAAACTTTAAGCTTACTACACTGAGCAGAAGTGGTACATTTCCCTTCAAATGAAAACCAGTGAACCTTTTTTTTTTTTTTTTTACATATATTTTGAAAAAAATGACTAAACCAGCCTTAATAGAAACWCTCTCAGTTCCCCTTCCCCCCGCCACATACACATATTCATATTCATATGGGTAGCTGTAAAACATAGAGAAAAACAAGCTCATATAAAGTGAAGCACAATTTCTTTCAAGTGCCTAGGAGAGGAAAATAACTTCCTCACTCCATAAATCTAACTTAGAGATCATGAATAAAAAAAAATCTTCTTCTTCCTCTAGCCAATAACCCTTGTTCTTGGTAAGGCTGTAATCAACAACGCACACTGACAACTGAGTAATTGCAAAATTAATAGCAAATGAAGAAATCTTTTGGGACAATTTTTGCAAATGGCAATCCCAATATATATAGATATTCAAAGATATCAGCTTGTGTATATAAATTGAAATCTGGTACGCAGAGAGCTCTTTTGTCAACAAAATATCATACCTTTGATACATAACCAGACTTGATGTTGCAAGTTAAAAAAAAAAAAAATCATCAGCAGCAGAAATCTTTTGGGTTTTGTGAAAACCAGAAGAAATATTTGGGATTTGTGTTCGCTGAATAAGTCAATAATAAAAATGAAATATGAAATTATATGGAGAGGGTTAAATATGAGAAAGATATTTTATCATCAAATTTAGATAATTTAAAACACATACACAAAAAGATAGATAGGGTAGACTGTTCTTTTCACATTCAAGACTGTTTTTCCTCCCTTCCTCTCTTTCTTTCACTCATTAAGAGAAGTAAATTGGAAGGACATTAAAGTCTGTAGTATGCACCTTTCTACAGGACTTCAGCTGTAAGAGTAAGGATTTTAAAGGCTAAATGTTAAGGTTAAATGGTGTGATTTTTTTTTCCTTGTGTATTTCTGCTTTGGTCCGTCTTATGTTTTGTTTTGTTTTATTTTAAATAGTGCTTATTCACTTAATATATTATAACTTAGACAATTGAGATTCTCAAATTCATTGTCTCTTATTTTTGATRCATTAAAAGATTTTATCAGCACTATTCATATTTATTGACATTCTAGCCATAATGTTATTACCTTTTGATTTTCTYGGTGCTTTTAAAAAAATGATAAGGGAAGCTTATAACATGCAGTAAATTAGCAAGGATGTTCTCCTGGCATGTAAGGAATATAATAATATTGTTCAAGCATTCTGTACAGATATGAAAGAATTCACCCTTCCTTTCATCTCCTGTATATATGAAAAAGTGATATATATTTTAATTGTAGGCAATTATAGTTTTCAGAGAGAGATTTTTTTTTTCCAAGAGGAAATTTAGTAACTTTCCCTGACCTGAATTGTGTCAACTATATCTAAACTATTCCTGAAGATATTTATCTAAATCATTCCAGAAACATCCATGATAAGAGTTTCTGAAAACTTCTAAGCCATCCAGACTGCATTCTGATCACAGATTTCTAAGATGGTAACTATCTATACTACTATTTTTTTTTCTTCATTTCTGACTTAGAGTTCATTGTTCTAGCTTAAACCTGTTACATCTGATTGTGTACAGAGTGGTCTCAAAGAGGAGTTATTCTCAGATTCTTTGAAATTGATTTTCTTATATTTAAAACTTCTTATTATATCTTCCCTTCAGACTTCTTAGGATCAAAATACCCTAATTTTATTAACTTTTTTCTCACCGAAAACTTTTATGTTTTCATTGCTTATGAGCACACTTGTTCCTATCCCATAGATAAGCTGGAGAAAATGAGCATCTTTATTGAAATATCATGAACATACTGAAGAGACCGAAGAGACCCAGCTATTATTTATTGTCTTTTATGAACCTTCTTTTAAATATTTCCTTCTGTGCCTTAACTTTTCTGATTTTTGTCCCTTCTTATTTATACTATTCATTTATATTTGTTCTGTGTTGTTGTTTAACCTTGTGTACATTTGCTTAATGCTGTGTACATTCCATTAATTAAGTTTGGTTTAATGAAGAGCTCATGAGTTCATTATTTGCTTTTCTGTATTTTCACACAGTGATATAAACTTGTATAAATCAAGTTTCAGTTTGGTAACATCATATTTTTGAGAGGATTGACCTAAATAATCATTGTTTAATATAGATTTTGCTTTTGATTAATTGCTTTACCTTTTCACATGACAAAAGAGCTGCTTGATTTTTCAAGTGAAGAGTGCAAGGAGCTGGCAAAAGTGAAAGAAAAAGTAAACCATTCTTCAGATTCTTGTATTTTTATTCTTTTTCTTTTTTTTTCTTTATATTTCTTTTGAGAAGAAACACAAGGGTTTATTCTGTCTGTGCCGATTATATCTGTCCCAGCAGTTAACTGAAGGGCTGGGGCCAGCTTCATATTTAGTAACCTGTATTTATTTCTATAGAGCTTTTCATTTTGTAATATACTTGAACATTTCTACTTTTACCTTAGAAGTGAGTTAGTGACAAAGATGTGAACTGTGGAGAAGTGCCTGTTTAACAGCACCTAACAGTTCTGCAAAATACATATTTTAAAATGTAACACTTTGTGAAGATAAGGCACCCAAATGCAAACAACCCTGAGTTTCTGCTTTGGCCAAGAGCAGCTTGCAGCTCAGCACCTCCTCCACCAGAGTTGTCATTCCTGATGGAAGAGAGCAGAGGACAGGCCACCTGCAGAGCTGTTGTCCCCGTGGACCATAATAGTATGGGAAGCGGATAGCTGTGAGTGTAAATACTCAGAGAGCTGCTTCTCCATCCTTCTTTGAAGAAAATAGGGAAAGACAGGCAATGGCCTATTAACAAAATGTCCTAACTTCTTTTATAGATAATGATGGCACATCCAGAAGTCTTGCCTGAATTGACTTGTGTAAGAGGAAAAGGAGAAAAAAAAGAGCCACCTGTGCTCAATTCAGACAATTTCCTCAATAAGAGTAGCTAAGGGAAAAGTCAGTCCATAGGGGACAAAAATAGCGCTACCATTGTGATGGTGCAGTAATGAACTCTTGAGAATTTTCTTGTCTCTAATTCCTGTTTGCAACTAAATTTTGCCAATTAAGAAGTCAAACTTATGGAAAGTAAGACTGAAAGATGCAACATCTTCCCTAATTAACAGCTCATTTAGTTTCTTGGTAACAATCTTAAAAAATCTTAAAACAAACTGATTATGTATAATCTCCACATTGTGTCTCAGATATAAACAGTCTTTGAAAGCTAAGAAAAATATTTCATTAAAATGAAAGTTCTGCATCACCTGTGAGAAAGAAAAGAAAGTTTGCAACCCAGACATATTCGTATATTCATGTTAATATTGCATTATTGGAATACTATATTAATATTCCTCTACAGTAATATTCTGAAACAGAGGTAAGGATTTCTTTTTTTCTTTGTCTTTTTATTTTGTGTAAGAAAAGTGCACGGAATTCAACTGCTGCATTTAAATTATGTATAATAGGCCAACAGAGATACCGTACAACACTCTAAATGTAACAAAGATGCTTTCTAAACAAAACAAAACAACGCAAAAAATATGAATGCATAACTTTGCAGTTTAAGAATACATCAGAATGCAAGGATCAACCTAAAACTTGACAACACAAAATACAGCCAAAAGTGATATATCTGTTGCTCATATATTCTGTGTTCTGTCAAATACCGAGTATCTAACTCCTTGGAAGAAAGAGGGGAATCCTATTCTAGCAGAGTTGAATTGCCACAACATGTACCCAGTGGCTACATTTTCCCACTCGTACCCCATCATCACTTACATTCACTGTTACCACTATTCTGGAAATGTGCCACTATTCTGGAAAGAAGCTGAGTTTGACCTGCTTGCTGGAAAGCATCTCCATAGGGAGGGATTTGGGAGCCCTGGTTGACAAGAAGTTAACTATGAGGCGTCAGTGTGCCCTCATGGCCAAGAAGGCCAATGGGCTGCATCAGGAGGAGTGTTACCTGCAGGTGGATGGAGGGGATCCTGCCCCTCTACTCAGCTCTGGTGAGGGCTCACCAGGAGTATTGGGTGCAGGTTGGGGCTCCCTGACATGAGAGGAATGTGTAGCTTCTAGAGAGCAACAAAGATGATTACGGGAATGGAACATCTCATATATGAGGAAAGACTAACAAGCTGGGCCTGTTTGGCCTGGAGAAGAGAAGGCTGAGAGGAGATTTTATTAGCGTGTACAAATACCTGAGGAGAGAATGTAAAGAGGATGGGACCAAGCTCTTCTCAGTGGTGGCCACTGACAGGACAAGGGGCTAATGGGTATAAATTAAAACACAGGAAGTTCCATTTCCATGTGAGGAGGAACTTTTTCACTGTGAGGGTGACAGAGCCCTGGAACAGGCTGTCCAGGGAGGTTGTGGAGTCTCCTTCTCTGGAGGTCTTCCAAACCTGCCTGGATGCTACCCTGTGCCCCGTGCTCCGGGTGTCCCTGCTTGAGCAGGAGGGTTGGACTAGATGATCTCTAGAGGTCCCTTCCAGACTCAACCATTTTGTGATTCTGTGATAGTTCTGAGGGTCGTAAGTGTAAACCTCACCCAAGACAAAAAATGTACATATACAGAACATACATATACACCTGTAGCTAACTCTGCAGATCAACACAGGAAGAACAGCTCAGCACTCATGCAAACATAAAGAGCACCAACATCATGATATTGTTTGAGGTCTGTTAATGGAACAAATATGCAGTTTTTTTTTTTTTTTTTTTTTTTTTTTTGAGAGAGAGAGAGAGAGAAAGTCCAGTCCATCACAGGGCTACAAAGATTACCAGCAGCTGGGCCTGGAACATCTGCCCTATGGGGAAAGGCTAAGAGAGTTGGGCCTGTTCAGCCTGAAGAAGAGAAGGCTGAGGAGGGATCTGAGCAGTGTCTATAAATACCTCAAGGGAGGCAGCGTGGAGGAGGGGGCCGGCCTCTTTTCAGTGGTGACCACTGATAGAAACAGAGGAAATGGCCACAAATCGAAACACCAGAAGTTCCGCTGGAACTTAAGGAAAAAATTCTTGACAGTGAGTGTGACAGAGCCCTGGAACAGGCTGCCCAGAGAGCTTGTGGAATCTCCTTCTCTGGAGATCTTCAAAACCCGCTTGGATGCAGCCCTGTGCCACATGCTCTAGGTAATCCTGCGTGTGCAGGGAGGTTGGACTAGATCTGTATGGACTAGATCTATAGAGGTCCCTTCCAACCTTAAGGATTCTATGATTCTATGATATTGCACCTTTCTTTAGCCAGGCTTAGACACCTATTCTGTCTTTTGTATGTGTCCCTGGACCTCTGGACTGCTCATAGGCACCTGGACGTACAAGCCTCTGAGACCTACACTCCCCCTCCCTGGGCTCCRAAACCTCTTACCCACCCCCCAGCTTGATATTTGCTAATGATCACACACTGACACATACACACCCTGTCCCTCTCCTTGCTGCTACCACATACACACCCAAATCCTAGTGATCTTTGGTCCCACTTCTGCTGCTTGCGCAGACACTCTTGTGCACGCCAGCCTCAACAGTTGCTAACTACAGAGCTCATAGTGAGTCTTAGGCAACTGGATGTTCTTCACTGTATCCCACCACCAGCCCCCATGCTCAGGCAGTGATGTGAAGCTGGCACCTGGAGCAGCCCAGAGGGGCTGAGACTGATGTTTCTGCAGAGGCTATTTATACTCCCCTACCTGCTTACCATGTCTGGACTCATTCGTATATATGTGTGGCATGTGTGCATGTGTGTGCACATATGTGTGCATCTGTGGATGAGCCTTTTATGGACTGAGCTATGTCCTGGGAGATTTATTTGGGATCCTGCACCTGCAACCTTTCCACTGTGCTCATACATCTGTGCAGAGACCAGCCTTTTATCAAATTGAAATTAAGAATAGCAATTTCTATGTTTCAAACCTTGAATTTGTGTTTTCATGTTGTAAAAATATTCATTAGCTGTGAGTCTGTGAATCACTGATTTTTAAGCACAAGAACGGCTAACATTTGCATTGTTTTCTTGTCTGTAATTCCAACAGTCCAAGTAGATTTGCTTTTGGTTTATTCTTTAAATAACATAAAGCAGAAACTGTGTATTTTTATTGTTATTCATACCTATGAAGGTGAAATGAAGTCAGCCAAACTCTATATGTGTAAGTATGTATGCTTGTAGAGACAGATTACAAGTATGCTGTGTTTTTCTTTACTTTTTCACTTTTATATCTAAAAGAGAAGCCAGTTGTATTAGTTACATAAGTCTTTGCAGGTTATGGTACTGCACAGAACTTAGACTGAAAATCATATTAATAGTTTCTAAGAATGAAAGTTACTTCCCATTTCAAATTGCATCTTATTTAGCAGTTGTTTGGAATCAAGCTATAACAATTGGAAAGCAGAAAGCCAAGTGAGAGACTATTTTATCATACGAAACTAATGAAAAGGATGAAGAAGATTTTAAGTCATTTTCTAATTACATTTAGTTCTGTCTTTACCATTCTGCATAAACACCAAGCAGTTATGTTTTGTTCACCAGGAATTGTCTTAAGTATCCATACTCCTGTGAGAGAGAAAGTTTTTGAATTCATATAAGAACATCAAATTGTCAAAAGTAATTGGCTGGAGCACAAAGCCTACTTTTTACTGACCTATTATTTCTCTTCATGGTTACTGGATGCACATAGACATGAATCAAAGCACTTACAAATAAGATGTTTTTCTCTGTACCTGTACACAGAGAACTGCCTTTACGTCTCATTTTATTCTTCCTCAGTATAAAGTGATTGATTGATTGTTCACAGCTTGCATGACTCCCTGCTGCCCTAGATCCATCTCCGCTCTTCACACTCCTCACAGTTCTTGCATCATTGACTTTCTGCCAACCATTTTGCTGCCAGTGCATGAGCTGACATTTAATGATCTTTAGACGCAGTAATGTCACATTTATCACTCTTTATCAGTTGTGACAGACCTAAATTCAAATGCAAACATGAAATGCAGACTGAATCCAATCCAAACAGTGGTATGCTTTTGAGTGACATCTGTCAAGACATGTTGAGAATGCAGTGAAAAATGACCTGTTTCTCATTATTTTCTAACTACAAATAACAGCTGCCTAGGCCTACTCTTAAAATCTTTTTGCTCGTGGTATCCAGGAAAAACCCACTCAGTTTCCAAAATATCATATCTGTGTGGATGTTTGAATTTTTCTCTGAACTTTCAGTATTTCCAGATTGCGTTTTCATTCTAATCTGTTTCCATGCTTTACATGAAAAATTCTTTGAACACATTGATCTCTGCTATAACTCTGTTTCTGTTTTCCTGCTAAACAAGGTACAGTTTCCCTCTTCTGAATTTTAGCGTCTCAGTGCTGACATGGTTTCTTTAGTGCAAGTGACAATGATTTTGCACTATCTTAGGCTGCTTTCAGCCTTCTTCTTCCCAGGCTAGCACCCAGAAGTTTCTAAAAGCTGGTAGTCCACCAGGAGTTTGTAGTTGGAGTTTTCTATCTACCTCCTCTTCCCTGAGTTCCTACTAAGTACTTTCTCTCTTTACTAACACATTTTTGCTAGCTTATAATTACAACCATCTTCTACAGGGAATGGATGCAGACTTCACAACAGTAAATACAGCAATGAGGATCATTGTTGTTTATCAATTACAGAAACGATAAGAGAATTAAACCTCAGAGAAGAAAAAATATATTTTCTTACTCAGTTTTATATTTTTCACTTTTTTCTCCTGCTGTGAAGTCCAGCCACCAAAATTTTTTAAAGAAATGATAATGCCTGAGGTATCTTCACTGATAAAAAGAGATTTGTGAGTAAGTCTCAGTGTCTGCTCTGGTTTTTTGTTATTATGTGTCAGCATTTCATGGAACTTCTGCTGTACTAAGTTCACTGATTGAAATCAATGTTTACAAAGACTTGTACAGACTTGTACTGGAAGATGGATATAGACACTAGTAGGCAGTAAAATAACTGCTAAATTGTAGTATAGTCATTATTCTTCAGGTATAATTCATCACCACTGAGAGGGAGTGAGAATTTATGCTCTCCCCATCTATGCTGCTGACTTTCCCCAGAATCAGAATTTGATCTTTGACATGCTTGTTTAACATACTGTCTGCGAGGAAGAGCATTAACACCATATTTCTGCCAAAGTTCTCTTAACTATATATATTTTAGTAAAACATTACTCCTTTTAAGAGAAAATTTTAGGGAATAAAATAAAATTTGATGAACATTTCATTAGAAGTGGCATACTGCAGATGTGGCTGGGTCAAAACTCTATCTTCTGAGCCAGGAAATCTGTTTACATCTATGTACTTTCCTAAATTATTCCTAATATTCCTATATTTCCTAATAGCCAAGCATATTAAAAAAGCATTTGATAGATTTTAGAACTGTCTATTCACTTATCCATTTCACAGTTTACCTACCACAGTGTGGAAATTTTCATTCTTCTCCTTATGTCAAAGATAGATGTATTTAAATTTATTTTTACATAGATGTCAAAACTGATGCAGCCTGCACTTTGGAGAAATGGATATTGCTTGAGATCACTAGTCCTATTTATAGTGTTTGAGCTGAAAACATTTCAAGAAGTCCATTGGCACTTCTTTTGCCAAGGGGCAAGATACCATCAATTAGTTGTAAACTTTATTTTGATACATTTTAGGGAAACTATCTAATAAAAATATATCTTTAAAAGTGGTGAAAGTGCTAGTTCTTCCCTATGGAGAATAAAGGCATATTTTAAGACTGAGCTCTTATCAAAGAATCTCACCCAACTATGTTCTCTTTTGGAACGGCGGTAGAAAGAAATAGCTGCAGTGGTGATTAGGTAACACAGAAAAAAAAAAAAAAAAAAAAAAAAAAGTGATATATATCTCCTAGCAGCTATGTGAAGATAATGGTAATTACTGTAGCAGTATGCAAATGACAGAATTTTAGATTGTATTGTTTTATTATCATTCACTACTACGGCTCATCATTACTAAGCTGTTAACTAGATACATCCCTCAATATAATGACTTAACACACAGCAGTTATGTAGAGTGGAAAGAAAGATGGTAGTGGCCTGATCCAAAACTCAGCTACCTCAGTGGGAAATTGCTGATTTAATTCTGTGGATCAGGCATTCACCTGCTTTCCTTTCTCCTTTTGCATAAATATTGCACTACAATATTTCCCCTTCCGAGTTTTCACCTCCACTACTTCGGCTGAAAGTTTTCTGAGGATGGAAATGTCTTCATTTCCCATTTATGTAGTGGAAATCTCTGCAGTTTTGGCACATAGATAGTGAGAGGTGTTGATGGAGAATAAGTTATGCTTCTTAACAGACTAAAATTTAGCTAATCATAAGAGCCACTGGCAACCTTCATTACTAATCCCTCAAGACCCATAATAAGTTTATATACCAAAAGTATAAGCTTTAGAATTCTATATTGTTATTGAGGTGCTAGACCTCAATATAACAATTGGATATAGCAGTTGAATATAGCAATATTCCAACAATTAGGCTATTAGGTTTATGCTACCTCTAAGTTGTTTTTAATTTTTTTTAAATTTTATTTAATTTTATTATTTTTTTCCTGTGGCTTTTACTAAACATACTTGCTACTGATCATCATGAATAACAGGATAGTTTGTTGTGGCTCATTGTGCAGTCCTGTGACACCCTAACCAGAACCACTTAATGGGTGGGTTTCAAGTTTTAGTATTCACTTTTCTATCAGCATGACACTAGTCCACCACAAGAAGGCCCATCAAAAAAATAAAAATCCCAAACAATGTCACTGCAGAGAGCTAAGTTGCAGACATGAAGTTCAAACTTATATTAAGTTGTATTATCTTAAGAAAGATAACAGACTCATTTTCAGTTCTTGTAATGAAAACACATCTATATTTTAGTATTCATTTAAAAAAAGACAGAAAGAGAGATCGTTATCAAAAGCAAGCAGAATCCAAATCTGAGATGCATTTCTGTAATCAGTGCTCTTAATGCCTTGATGGCTTTTGGATTTACCCATTCTACACCTTTTAATGTAACCAAGCTAGAATGAGATATGATGTTAAGAGTTAAAACTGACTACAGATGACAACATTCATACTACAATACCAACAACTAGTTTTTTTTTTTTTTTTCTTTTCCTTAATGGTTAAATTGTTAATATATTCTATTTCAAAATGAAATGATTTGTTATGCCTGCCATTTTAATGTATTTCACATCTAATAGTATGTTCTCTGAGGAAAGAATTTAGTTCAAATCTATAACTTTGAATTTGATCATAAATGTAGAAAATGCTCCACTCGGCTCAAACTAGTTTCCTGCACCGTCTCCTTGCTGTATTTTGCCTATCAGGATCAAAGAAACAGACAAAATTCTGAATACTTATTCTCTTTGTAAAAATATATATGTGTTAATATAAGAGTAGATTTTAAACTACAACCCTGTGTTAACTCCTAGCACTAGATAGCAGATGATTTGGATGCGTAGATATCTGCTATGAGAATATATTTACATTCACATGATTTACACAGAGGTATCATTCAGAGATCTCTCTTGTCACTTTCCTCTTTCCCTCGGGGCAAGACGAGTAAAAAATTGTGTAATACAGATTCACTTTACTCAGTTGAAAGAGGAATACAATGATCTACTAGTGCTAATCTTATTTCAATACATGAGAGTTTTGTGAGAATTTGTATTCAACATTAAAAGCTATTATATATATATTTTACAGTGCTGTAGCATTCCATGTTAGAGGCAAATAATAATGATTTAAAAAACTTGAAAAGATTTTTGTGTTGTTTTTCTAGGATTACCCAAGCATATTATTTTCAAACTGGATTAAATTTAGCTAATTTTCACTGACTTAATGGACTGTATCATGGCCGCTGGCTTACAGTTACATGGGTTAGCCCAATGGAGACATTTTCTTCTTTCTTCTTAAAGTTGAGTTTCATGGGGGCTCTATTTTTTTCTCTCTCTCTCTCTATGACTCTCTTTCTCCGCTGTCACTTCTCCTACATTACGCATGCCAACTACTTCTGTTGGGAGGGAAAAATGATTAATCTGACAGAAAATGGATTAGAATATTGAAAGTGTATACACCTACCAACACAAAATCTCATTTAGCTTTTTTTTTTTTATTGATGATGGTCAAAGCTGTGGTCTTTTGTGAGGGTGTTTTTTGGTTTTTTTTGTTTTTTGTTTTTTTTTGTTTTGTTTTTTAACTTGTTTATTAGTTAGTTTGTTAAGTTTTTCTATGAGGGGGCTCTCAAGGTGATGCCCATTTCAACCCACAACACAGAGTGAGAGTTTTCCTTTCATGCTCCATGCAGCTGGCACAGGCAAGTGTGAGCATCCGACCAAGGGGGATTCCTTCTTGTGCTGGGACCTTGTGACCTTGAGCTTCTCCCACAGGGACAGACTCTGTGGCTTTGACCATTCCAGTGCAGAGAAACACAAGGATTGAACTAGTTATGCGAGTCTCACTCAATGAGACTTGACAGTTCGGCAGCTATGCCCAGCAGGGAGGAAAAGGAGCACGGAGATGAGCAGCAGTGCAGAGAAAAGGCTTGCTACGTATCCCAGTTGGAGGTCCTCAGAGCGAGTAGAAGAGGGGATGGGAGATGCCCCTAATTTCTGCGACCTTCTAGTCCACTGAAATTCACTAGTGGGAAGAAAGACTGGAGCTGTGCTAAATATATGACAACTGTATGAGTGGAGGGTTGGGGGCTAGAGACCTCTATAAGTACAAGAACTCAGTAAAATCCAATTAGTGCATGAACAACCATCAGTCCCTGCTCCTATAAAGGCAAAAGAAATGTACCCTGTCAAGATAGCTTTCAACACACAGGCTCACTACAGATCATTTCAGTTTAAACTCCTACTTCTTGCTCCTTCTTTCAGAAATAAAAAGAAAAGGCCTGAGGATTGCTTCTGAGGATTGTCGCTTTTTTTTTTTTTTTTTTTTTCTCTTGGATTAGCTGCAATAGATTTTCAAATACAAATCTGCAACATTTCAAAAGACTATCCTTTCTGTGGGGAAAAAATCATTTGCATATTCAAAACTTTAAAATGTCATCTGTTCCTTTCAGCATGTCTAATCAATGTTACCTGCAGAACAGGACACCCGAGGATACTGTAAGGGCCAAACTCTATTTGCCAGCTGGACAGTCCAAGTAATGCCCTTTATGACAGTGTTCACAAGGTTCAGAACACAATAGCTTGGATAATTATGAGGCAACTTTAGTAAGGAAGCATAGACAGGTCACAGATTGCAGAGTGCCAATGACAATTCAACTGGAATAAACAGTAATCTCTAAGGTGTTTCAGCTCCTGCCACTCTCGATGAAGTTYTTCGTTCAAAGGAAAATAAGCCCTAACTTATTCCCTAGAGAACAGGGGCATTGTGTCCTCTGTGCTTTTGAAATCCAGACAGTCATTTTTTTTTTGTTTTTCACATGGTTTTGTGGAGACTACTTTCAGAATAAAAGAGACGTACTGCATTTTTTTCAGACATCATTGTCTTTCATGGCTTGTAGCAAACAAACGAATATAGCAAACGGAACAAAAATCACTGTAAGGCCAAAAGCAAGCTATATAGCAGGCAGAAAATGGCAGAGGAAGTAGAAAAGAAAGCTACAGGAAAGGGATATGAGATAGAGACCTAGTTCACAGGATGAACAGGATTATGTGGAAGAGAAGCTAAAGGAAAAAGATATTTGTGAAACATGGCTCAGGAATAAGGAAAAGATAAAGATATACTATGAAGAAAAAATGATAGAAGTCTGAATGCAGTATTAATTCTGCAATATTTAAAAGAAAATGTTCCATTAGATTTTTTCATTCATCAGACATCTTTTAATGTTTTTCTGCCAGTGCAAACTCACTTACCTAGTGCAAACTCACAAGACTTGATAAAATGTTTGGTGAGTAAACTTCCTGACACAGACTCTTTATGATAGTAAGGCTTTGAGCTAGTATCTCCACAGAAAATAGTTATATAACATTATTACAGTTGAATTTATTTTTTTATATATTTGTACTCCAATGGCACTTGGAAAACCTTTAAATTCAGAATTTGTGAGGCTTGTTTCAGATCTATTCATATTCTGGAGTTATGTTATAATATCAGAAAGTGGCTTAATAACAGGTTTTTGAAATATATACCTGCAACCACTGATCTGACTAATGATGTTTTTGAAAGTGTCTATTCACTTAATTTCCATTGATTTCAAATAATTGAAATCTCTTTAAGACTTACATATCTAGTTGTCATTTGCTTTTGAAAAAACTCACAATTTAATCTTTAGGCATCTAAATATCTTTAAGTCTATCTTTTAGATTTTCTTGCAATGTACTATTTCAAGATGAAGCATAATATCATTTCTCTATCTTTCACAGATATTGAGAGATTGCATAGAATGTGAGGCCATATTTTTATAAAGCTCCTAGATACCTCTGCCTCCAAATGCCTAAATTTACACTCTTTCTCTACAAAAATTATGAAGCTAAGCCATACACAAAACATAGAGAGGTTTTATGTATTTAAAAGGCATCCCAGCTACTTTGAAATCAACTACTTTTGGAGTCAATGACAAAAGTCACTTAGCACTTTGTTAGGAGGAACACTGGGAACACAGAATACTTTGTATTTCATTGATCCAACTGTCAATTTCTTTCTGTGACCAAACAAATCTTTATAACAAAGATGGGTCTGGAGCATTTTTTTCACCTTCTCTTCTGATTTTCCTCAGTGCAACAATAGCCTACCATCTGTCTCTGCCACTCTCTTCTCTATCACTTCTTGTCTGGAAGTCACTGAACTCTTTAACATATGCACTCTGTCACCATCTCTCATTGACGTCTTTCTGCTAATATTGTCAGTGAATATTGACAGGCTCAACCACCAAATATTATTTAATAGTTGCTAAGTTAACAAAGTTTCTTTTAATGTTTAAACACACAAGAAGCACCTCTTCTAAATGAAGAAATGGTAAAGGAAGACTACAGTGCTTGCCATCATCCCTGTTAGGCCAGCATTTGTTATTTAACAGGAGTGTCACATTATTGTTCCTTCATTTATGCCATGTGAGTTCAAGCTGTACCATTCCATAGCATATCAATGTGTTAAACTTCTGTGAAAGGAAAAATAATACTGGACATTCAYAATACTTAAAGCTTATGAACCACTTAACTCTGGAGATAATTTGAAGAAAATAATTTTATTTATTTGTTTATTTATTTTTGCCATGAAGTCCAAGTTATAGGCCCCTTTCTTGTAGTTCTTGTTCTTAAATAATTTTTCAGCATACATATACTGGAATTCTGTCTAGGAGATAAAGAAAAGAGCTTGTGTACACCMTTATCATCTGTTCCTGGATTTCACCATCTGATTAAGCAGAACCATCTTTTTACAGCACCAGCAGGAGTGATATAAAGAGATAAAGCAGTGATGTAAAAGAATTTTTCTGTGCCTTAGCTAGGTAATGATTTTGCCTGATAGAATCAGGTTTTTAGAACAGCATAACTGTAAAGTGTAATGTCACTACTCAAAGGAGTACATACTTTCCAGTCTCAGTTCACTCTTTTTTTTTTTTCTCTTGTGATTGATTTATTCATTAACATAATTTATTGAGCTAAATTTTAAACCATTTTCTGGACCAGAATCACATTTGAAATGCATTTAAACAATAACCCATTTTGAACACCTGTATATCCTTATTATTCATCTGTGAATTAATACCCCATGACATAATTCCAAAAGTATTCCAAAGCTGCATTAACTATTGCTTCTGCCATAAGAAACAGCCTATTTACTTCCAGACCCTCTGCTAGCGCAAGAATTTGTACAGTTGTGTGATGAATTGGACAAAGAAAGGTGCTACATGTAATATAAGAAATTCTTCATCATTTTTATTTTCACAGATAACAATTACTAATATGACAATTACCTGAGAAAAGCATTTATAAGCTATCTAGTTTTGTATTTTCCCATCAAAGTTCTTTAAATACTTGTCAAGTTACATGAAAGCAGCACATTTTTATTTTATGATATTTGTAGTGGAAGAAACCAATTAGGATAAAATAATATCTTCTTAAGGTAAAAATAATGAGTCAAAGACTAATAGAACCCAAGTAGTAAAACAGTTTTATGTGGTACAGAAAAAAAAATGTGAGATAAGAAGTTTACCTCCCCAAAGTGCCATTTATGTCAGAAGGCTTTAAAAATATGCATTTTTTTTTTTTCAATTCTGGGTGTAGACGAATGAAATCAAATCAATTAGGGTCCAACAGCAAATTTAATTTGCAAAGTGTTTCATATTTCCCCTTCCTTCCTGCTCCCCATCTCTCCAAGCTTGGCAGTCCTATTATTATGGCAATCCAAATATCATTTTCTTAAATGTATATCATCACCAAGAAAATTAATTTCAGAATCTCAACATGTTTTCAACTATCTAGAGACAGTTCTTTCTGGTGAAGATGAATGAAAAGGATTGTAATAGCACAGAGTGATTGACAGTAAGAAACTATAGAACTAAGACTAACAAAAATAAAGTCATGGTTACTGTTCAGACTAGTCCCATATGTCATCAAATCTTTATAGGTAGAAGAAACACTCCCAGTTTTTCTCCACTGCTGTTTCTCACTCCATACAAGTGTGGAGTGATGAAATCCTGCTTCAGGTCTCCTCCAGAAAGTTTAAGTGCTCAGTTAAAATCTAAAAACACTTTTAAAAAAATGAATTAGTTGTTATATAAGTAGAATCTAGACTGTATTTAAATTCAATAAATTTGTGTAGTGCTACATATTGTGTAAATGTGAGCATAACTTCAATATCTTATAGCCTGACATTCCATTCAGAAAATTTAGAAGACTTATGTAGCATTCTTGGAATACGGTTATTAGTTGTTGGAGTCAAATGCCTGATCCATAAACAAGAAATTCAAATAGAGTATTGAGGTTTAAAAATGGAAAGAAACCATTTCCCAAGCCTCTAGCAACGTTGCTTATAAACAGAACTTTAATCTTTTACTTGCATCTGCTTGGAAAGGAAAATATTCAAAGGTATTTAGACACTTAACTCTCAATAAACTCATTACAAATGAGATGTGCCAGTGCCCTGAAATCTCCATCTAGCAGTCTCTCTTGATATGAGACAAACACTATTTTTTTTTACTAGAACTGTCCAGTTTGCATGTTTATGTGTAGTACATCTTTATCAATACAGGATTTATCTTTAACCCTGGAGAAAAATTTAATCTTTTCTATATAAAGGTGAAATTAGTATGTTAACCAAAAGATCATGCAAATCATTGTAGTAGAACACTTGACTCTTCATCTCAGTTTAAAATAAATATAGTGTTGACCAGCAGCACTCTGATAAATGTATTATTTCTTTGAACTACTCAGCAACACAGTTGCACGTATTTGTAGGGACAGATGTATTCTATGTGGAGAGGGAATTTTTTTCACAATGAATTCCAGAACTAGAAGCTACACCTACATTTTTCTTCTGCTTTCAGCCACTTTCTGCTTTTCATTTTAGTAAGTAAAAAGTATGATAAAGGCATGAGATTATCTTCTTGTTCTTAAAGCTTTTTTTTTTTTTTCATAAAAATCTCTAAAGGAAATTGTTTTACATATACATCTTTAATTGTAAACTTACTTTTTATTTGGTATTTCTATTTCAGATCAAGGGCAATGTGGCATCCTTGGGGACAATTTAGCCACAAAGAAGTAGTTCCACTTCAAGTATTCAGTCTTTGAGTTAAAATTTAAGCTATCATTTTATTTAAATAGTCATATGGCAGGATAAAATTATTTGTATGCATTTATGAGTCTATCAAGAAGATGAAGAGAAAATCTGCACTGTATTTAAATCAACCCCATACATAAAGTAACATTGTATAGAAACAGGAAATAATTAATCGCATGAATGACCCATCCTCATGGATAATCTGTTTCTGTTGTCCTCAACACGTATGGGAAATGCTTTTCTTGTCTTAAATAAGCCCTTTAACGAATTATATATAGCAGATTAATTTCATGAGAAATCATGTCTTACTTTTATTGAAGGTGAAAATGAGGAATGGAAAAGATAATTCTGAATAATTTTATCTTATCTTAGGACTATATATTTAGTTGGTATAAGCAAGGTAACTACAGTGCTTCTCTAAAGAATATTGATATTGACTTTGTACAGTTGGCATTGCAAGAAGTCAGATTTTGTTCCAGCTTTCACACTTATTTGAAGTGGATGGTGAAACAATGTTTAAAGCCTTAGAATTCAGTCAAAGCTGAAAGCGCACAGGGTAAGATATGAGAGATCTACCTGCACAGAGCCATTTTCTGAACGAGATTATTAGATTGGAAAGAGACTAAAGACAGAAATTATTCTTTTATTAATTTCTTCTGAATAGTATCAAATGGAGCAAGACTCTTAATATTTTATCTAGCTAGTGGTTCTGCAAACTTCAGAGTAACTCCATCAATGGAAGCAAAGCCATAGAGGCAACTACTAAGCACACATTATTGTCAGGCCTTTATGAGATTGAGATCAGCACTGGGTAAATGGAAAAAGAGTTTGCTTCTTGAGTAACAATTGCTCTTCCAGTAACATTTTGTACAGCACATTCCAGGCCAACTTGAATGTAACTGGGATTAGAGACCAATACCTGTAGTTACTGTATTTATTATAGTACAGATGTGATGCAGTATGATCCTTGAATTTGCTAGGAGTGTATGTTCCTTTCCTTTGTTCCAACTTCATTACCCATCAAGCCTTAATAATCCACTGTATTTCCGGTAACCATCTCATTATAAAAGTATTGTACAGGACCCTGATTGTGAAATCTTTTTCTCGATTTTACTGCCATTGAATTTGATATATCTTCACCTTGTTTTAAAATTTATTTTCATAAACAGATTTAAACTCTGAAGCCATTTCCATCTCTTCTAAATAAAACTAAATTAAACTAAACTAAAATTAGTATCTTACCAATTCTTCTTTTTCCCTTTGTTTCATATATACTATCAAATCTCTCTCCTACACAGGCATTTGTTACTTACTACAGCATTTGTTAAACCCATTCATACATCCTGCATTATGATCTCACCTTTGGCACATAGGTTTCCTAGTGTGTGTATATACATTTCCTGTGTTGAATTTCACACAGCACATTAAGAAGGCAGAACTCCTTGAAACCAATTCAGACCACATAATCTGTGACTCCAATCCCTTTTCTGCTTTCAGAATATTTTTATTCTGATATTTGTTGACCTATTGGTTTTTACATTAAGCACTCGTAATAGCTATGTGTTTCAAAAACTTCTCATTACTCATTAACATTTGATTTTCAACAATGTCAAATATCTTTATGGAAAACATAGAGAAATATGAAATACTACTGTTTTTAGCTTTTTTGGATGGAGGAGTCGTTTCTGTGGTTTCCATTTTTTTTTTTTTCCCTGAAAGTGCTCATTTTAACTAGGAGGAAATATTTTCAGCTATGACAGTAATGACTGTTTAATTGGTAAAGAGAAAAGAAAGATTATTCTTGAGAATTAGCCTTTGGATTAAAAGAACACAGGGACAAGTAAAAATGCAGACAATAAAGCATTTTGTGCCAAGGTGCTCTTGTTTTTTTTGTGTTTCACAAAACAAAAGATCACCAAAGCTAAGGTTTGTTTATTTACCTGTTGTCAACGAATCCTGACCTTAGTCAAATAATCTTGTAAGTACAAACTGTGGAGCCTTTTCTTCCCTGTAGTAAGTGGTCTTTTGCAGTGATGTAAACAGAGCAATGCAGTGCTCTTTTCTGTTGCAGTGATGCTTAATCAAACAAACCCAACAATTCCAGTCTGCTGTGAGGCTTAAAGTATTTTTTTCTGTCTTCTAATAATTTTGATGCATACAGAGAGCTTGCAGTACCTTTGGTGCCTTGCTGCTGTTTCATATTTCTGCCATCAATGGGCAGTGTCAAGAATGAAGCTTAAAAAGAAAGAAAAATAAGAAAAATTTAATAATAGAGTAGCTGTTGCATCTGAATGAGTTGAATAGCTGTAAGCCAGGGTGAGATCTGACATGATTCTTAGCACTAATTCTAAGTAGAGCAGTCATAACTGCACATTCTGGAGAAATTTATTACCTCTCTTAAGAAGAATATATTGCCAAGATTCCTATGAATGCAAACTCAGATTTTACACTGAAGTCTTACTGTGAAAAAAGGAGCAATATCATCAACTTCTGTTTTTTTTTTTTTTTTTAATTTGTTTGTTTGTTTTCTTATTGGAGTGTATCTGTTGCTGCCCTTGGAGTGATTCTGAATCTTAAAAATAATTAATAAGAGACTAGTTTACAAGAGTGTACTTTGACATTTTTAATAATTAATATTTTATTACTCAAGCACAAAATAGTCTTTTTAAAAAATATAAGGAAGATCTCTAGTTTTATCACTGTCCATACTGAGCAACACTAGCAGAGAATGTATTTTTTTGATTTTTCTGTGAAGTCAGCAGTCTTCTCAGAAGATATCAAGTTACAAATAAAAAATTCTCAACTATGTTATTGTGACCCCCAAGAACATCATGACCCCCCCAAAATCCAGAAAAGCTTAGACTGGGTTGAAGAAAAACAAGCAAATAAATAAAGGTGTGGAAAACTATTAAAAAGAAAAGAAAAGAAAAAGGCATTGCCAGGTAGAACAGTATCTCATTAAATATAGAAGCAGATACAGATACAGCACACTTTATCTGTATCTGTATCTGTATCTGTATCTGCTGTACCATAACTGACTGACTTACTGGCAGGCAGACAGACAGCCATCTGTCCATCTATCCATAGGACTAGAGGACTTCCAAAAGGCAAAACAGCTCAGCTGTTATTTGGCTTCTCCTTCAATACAACCCAAAGGGTACCAATTAATTTGAATGTCTATGCCTGTGTCACAAAGTATGTTTTTATTATAGCTTTTTGCTTTCAGAGAAGAGAAAAAAAGAAATGAAGATGGAAGAACTTTTTGAGTAAGAAGTTKCATTAAATACAGGAAAAAGAAAATCATTTCCTTATACTGACAGCAAAGGGATAGTTATTTCTGAAGTGATGACGTTTCAGGGCCAGAGCCCAGCAGGTGTTAATCATCACATTGCCATTCACCCGCGGTACTGAAATTTATACTAGCTAAGGATTGGTTTTTGGATATCACCATTATCTATTTAAGGACTGAAGGAAATTAAACGCTTTAAATATTTTTTGTTTGTGTGTGTATATATATATGTATACACATAAATATATATATGTATGTGCTCATAATCCAGCCTATTTGAACTATAGCTAGCAAGAAATTTGTTTTTCAAACAAATTCAGCAATTTCAGCAAATTTCAGCAATTTGTTTTTCCCCTGAAAGTGCAGGGTTTTTGTTTGTTTGTTTTATATAATAATTGGTTGAAGAATCTGATTTTCAGTCTAAATAATTCTTAAACTTTTTGGATTGTTGAACTTTATCTATAAATGAAATTGATTCATAAGTATAGAAAAGAGAAAAAATAGTAATGGGTGGATAAACCTATAGATTTGCAAAAAGTTTTCGAAGAGTTTCCACTTAAAGGAGCATTGGAGTTAAGACTTTATTTAAGATTGTATTCACATTTTCAATACTTTCCAGATGTCTTTCATGATTCCCCCTACCTTGAAGGACTGGAATCTATCAACTGAGAAGCACTTTTAAGTGATATGATAATTTGCAAATGAAATTAAAAATGAACTCTAAAGACTTTCAGCTTGTAGGTTACTTTCCAGCCTCAAGGAACTGAAGTCTTCTGGATTGTCTTTTAGATCTTCTGCTGACAGGATAAGGAACCTAGGTTCTTACCTCACAAACTCAGTTGAATCCTATTAGAAATGACACTTTCTTAGATAAGTATATCAGCCTAGAGTTCCAAAGGTATTTGAAAGTCTAATTCCCCCCAGTTTTGTCAGAAAATAATAAATACATGGGAAATTTGGATTTTTAACATAATTTAGGTGACAAAATATTAGGGTGAAAAATTGAATACATTACAGCTTGTTATACATTATAGGAGTTAAATTTGGTTACCAAGGTTTCAGCATTGACTCTGCAATGCAAGAAGTATGACGCTAAAGCAAACACATTTTGAAACAAGTTTAGAGACTAACCACATAATTTCATACAGAGAGGGATACAGCTCAAACCACATAATAGGAACAAAGACCTCACCTCATTTACCTCAGAGAAGTTATTTCAGCAGTACTCTAAAGAGTACTTTGTAGCATGCCTCCTGTTCTGCTTATCTTTTTTATCAAGACTACCCACTGATAAGATCAGGTTGCCATGGCTACTGTAATGTTTGGGCCATGTGTAAATTTTCTTTTAGAAAATCATACTTTCTATGAAAATAATTGTTTTCTTGAGGAACAGAGAGGCAAAAAAAATGAAAATGTTGGGGATGACTGTACTTTTTACACTCCAAGAAATCAAACCTTAGTCAGACCATTGGTTTATTTGATCTAACTCAGCTTAGGTCTATTTTACTTTCAGTGTTCTCTGACTGGCAAATGTCTTACATTTTTTAATGTAAAGTGTATCAGTGAATTCAAGGTCTAGATTAAGACATGAGGACCTGAATCATTTTTGTGAAAGTTTCTTTCTTTTATCTTTTTTTTTTTTTGATTGCAGCTTAATGTTTGTATTTGTTAATATTCTATGCAAATATTTCCTTCCTCTCTACCCCAATTCTGACAACTTAATTAAAATGTAATTAGAGATTGGCCTAAGATGAAATCTATATCTCATCCATATCTGATATCTGGTGAATTTTCATCTGAATTTCAAAAATTGAGACTATATAAAGTATCAAACATTTTCAAGAATAATCAGATTGCTGCCATGTGAGTTTATTTCTGGCTTGAAGCTTATATAGTCTCCGGGTACAATAAAAAGTTTTGAGTGTAATTTCTGTGCAAAATCCTGATCACATAATGATTCGGAAGAAAGTAGCAAGAAGGTGATGCAAAAAGATCTACTGTTGGTACTCTTTCTCCCCTGAAAAACAACACCCTGCATTTGTGCTTCTGAGAAGACAATAGCACAGGTTGAGCAGGATTTATGATAGGCTTCCCACACATAAGCCAAGCCATCACAGCTGTGTCTGTCAAAGAAGTGATTACAGTTGAAAAAATTGCTGAAAAGAAAGAGTGGGAAGATTTTTCACTCTCTATTTTCTTCCTTTTAAACTCAAAAATTAGCTTGTTTAAAGACTTTGGTAAAGGTGCATTCCATTGAGGTAATATACTAGAATACAAAAATAGACAAATTTTAAAGTTGGTATTATCATACATGCCAGTGCATATACTGGAATATCTTGAAAAGTAAATGTCAATATAAAAGTTAAATAAAAGTTAGAACATATCAATAAGAATATTTTTCTTATACTTGAATTAAAAAACTAAAAATTAAATGTGTAGCAAGTAAATTTATACCTGTAGACTTTGTGTTATCTGTGAGTCATGGTACCGTTTTCACTTCATTGTAGCAGTACAATTAGAAAAAGTTTAACAAATAATTAAAAGAAATTATAAGCATACTGCAGATTGAAGATCAATGTGCTTTAATTACACATAAGTTCATTAGTAAAAGGTGTTATAATTGCTTATCGGTTTGGTTTATTACCATACTTTCACCAGTCAGATGCTGGAACATGAAATTATCCTTTGGCAATGACAATTGTGGAAAACTGATAAAATACTTATAAATGTACCCTTAAAATGAAGTATGACCAGGACAATCATCCTTTTCTATTAGATTATTTTTAAGAAGAAAAATGGAAATATATAATGATCTATATTGTTGTATTATATAATATATATATATAATATATATAATTATATAATACAACAACAAAAAAATACAATGTATTGTATTATAAAAATATCTAAGTACAAATGTGAGTTCATGCCAAAAAATGATGTAAGTATTTATACATTTTTGCTATAATAGATGTGAAAATGTCATTTTCCCATTCTCATTTGTTACTCATATGCTGGGGTACAGAAGCAAGACATTGCTGATGACAAGCAAAGGTCTTTCACTTGGTCACTATCATCATTTTTGGGGCTAAACCAGATAACATTTGCTGCTCTTTTTTTTGGAAATTGGAAATTGAAAAACTAAAAGATTAGTCTTTCCAGTACCTATCAGAGGAAGGCTGCATGTTTTCACCAAAATGTTTTTTTTAAGACTGGGAAGAGTAGATGCCAAACCACTGGAGAGAAGCTTCATTTGACAGGTACAACCCACTATCTCTTTCCCAAGCAGTAAAATAGATAGGACATGACTTAAAATAAGATTTATGTTCTTTTGAAACCTTTTTTTTTGATGTTCTGAGCACTAAAAAGTGAAGAATTTGTAATGCAATACTTTTATACTAACCACTCAGCTTTTGCAAAGATGGAGGAAACATAGGACATGATTAGAGGCATGTTCTCTCTTGCAGATCCATGTAGAAGTAAGGGTATCTTGATGTTTTTTAAGAGGAAAAATTACCAGCTCTTCAAAGAGTTTACTCCAACATTTTTTTTTTAAATGACCTTGGTACTCGCACCTCTACAAAACAGCTGGAATGCTTAGTACTAGGTCTGTATATTTTTTTATTTCTCTTGGAGAATACACATAGAAAAGAAATATGATTTCCATTAAGGAATTTCAGAGGTTCACATCTTCAAAGATTATTTCTCTGATTCAATGTGACAAAGCAGGTTGTACTGAGGCTGGGGTTTTATTTCTCCTTCAAAATAACTACCAATAGGAAGAGGAAATAGCCTCTGGTTGTTCCAGAGGAAGTTCAGCTTAGATATTAATAAAATTTTCTACGTGGAAAAATGGTGAATCATTGGAATGGACTGCCACGGGAAGTGCTAGAGTCACCATCCCTGGCAGG
Organism: Nothoprocta perdicaria; assembly: GCF_003342845.1. Lineage (NCBI taxonomy): Eukaryota > Metazoa > Chordata > Aves > Tinamiformes > Tinamidae > Nothoprocta > Nothoprocta perdicaria. The sequence continues at coordinate 319,528 of NW_020455601.1, read as the reverse complement.
ATTCAAGAAACGTGGAGATGAGGCACTTAGGGACACGGTTTAGTAGGCATGGTGCTGTTACGGAACAACTGGTGAGGGGAGTGAGTGACAAAATGCACTTCACTCATATGAAAGAAATAATAATAAGGTTTATTGATGTGGACAATGATTTCACAAGATTCTATGGCAAGGTCGCTTATTATTCACTGCATGGAGGTATAAGACAATACACAATTATCTTGGATGACCTCCCGTTGGGTCACGAGGTTCAGATTGGACCCCGTTGCTTTCCAGGCTCCTTCTGAGAGGAGTCTGGGTGCAGCTGGATCCAAACCTAGTCCCAGACCTGGTCAGTGGTTTATGAGAAAGGGTTCTTGTGAACAGTTACAAAGTAAAGTTAAAGAAAGCACACTATGTCCACTTACCACAAATCTGTTGTGGAAAGGGGGGTCTCTCAACCTCAAGGAGTATCCTTGAGAGGCGTCCCTGCTCAACGGGAGATCCTGCTGTGCAGGCCACAGCCATGCCAGGAGAGCTCAAGGGGCTCTTGGGCTGTCCCCATATTTATAGGATAAGACGATTGACTTACAGTCATTCTTTCACGTCAAAGGACCCTTACTAGTGTATTAGCCTTTTCTCCCCATCAGGATGTAGCCTTCAGGACTGTTATGCTGACATCTGAGTGGGAGAAGAAATCAGGAAGGTGCGTACCAAGATTGGATAAATCGCTCGTGGTTAACAACTGAATAGGGCTACATGTGAAAGGTCAGGTTGAGCTGGGAAAGGAGTGTATCCATCACAGGTGGTGATGAGTTTAAGGCTGAACTTGATGATTRTGAAAGTCTTTTCAAGCTATAATGGTTCTATGATCCTATAACGGAGGATTCCACCACAGATTTGGAGTGTCATAACTTTTATTTTCACAAGTTGACATTATTTTTCTTTTTCCATAATATAATGTCTAACATATATTCCTTCAGTCTATAACCAAAATTGCATTAGTACCCACTTCATATCATTTCTGTCGGCTTTGGCTGAATCCATCCAGTTTGGCCTGCTGAAAAGAAAAAACTTTCCTTTATCTGTTTGTCCTGAAAAAGCACCTCCAAATGAGAACTGTATTACACATAAATTCAGTGATGTGCAAAAGAGCTGCAAAAAATTACTTTAAATTGGCCCATATATCTCAGCAGGCTGCTCATTCTAAAGTGAAATGGTAGCAATTTAAAGTGTCCACATTGTTAACCTCTCTTTTTCCTTTCCAATTTAACTTTACCTGAAAGACCGGAAATTATCATATTGTAAAAATCTAAATGCTCTGCTGTGGCAATTCATTTTCATGACATATGTGAGTGGAGGTTAGTTTTAAACAGAATTTGAGGACATATAGCTATTTCTTGCACTATCCTAGTTTGACCCTTTTTTTTCAGGATAACCCTCAAGCAATGAGAGTCATACTTTTCGGTATCCGTATGCCAGTTCACACAGCTTTTACTTGCATGTTTGAGGCATGGATATCTTGACTGCACATCTCCATCTTTATTATTTAGAAAACTCCACTGCCTGAGATGAATGCATATATTGTTCCTTATTTTGTTACAAGTTGGCATGACATTTGTGAAAAAAAACTCTGATTCATGTTAAAAAATGCTGTCTTACATCATATGTTCAGACTTTACATGGTAATAGCTGATTCCCAGTGCCCGTGTCAGAGACAGTCACTTTCTATCACTGATTACAATCACACTGAGAAACTGATGTGTTCTAGAAAGGGAGAAAATGTGCTTACTTTTAATAATATTTATATGTCAGGGATGCACTTGGTCAAATACTAGCTTGATAATAGTAACAACATGTGGTGTGTTTGTCCTATGCCAAAGAGTGTGAAAGATTTAAGATCTTTTTGTGGTGTCTGTATAGCAAAATACTACTGCGGTGATGGGTAATATAAAAAAACTGCATTATGAAGTAGCTGATAGTCTAAAATTGCAGTGACTGGTTTTAAAGACATAGCTTATTTTGGTCTCATATTAGCTCTGATTTTTTTCTCTTTTGTCTATGATTCAACTTGCTACAACTGAAAGTTATCCTTCTCATTTCAATGCTGATATTTGTTTAATAACRGTGGAGTGACTCATTGACCATCTTTGAACAGGCAAATTGTTGCCAACTCAGAAACTTGTAGAGATGGATCAAAGTTAAGTGGAAATATTTTTCATACTGATCATTCTGAGAATAAGTTTTAGATTTTCTATTTTTATTTGTTCTGTAGGCACCACTAACTTACGTTATAAGTATGCTCATTTTTGAATTAATACTGATTTTTAATACTGTTTATGCTTAAAATAAAGAATACTTAATTTTAATACATAAGAATCAGTATTTTCTTTAAAAGCAGTCACTACACTTACTAAAAGAGAGTTTCAGGTTATGGGATTTTATATCTTTTTTAAAAAATCAAATTAAAAATTCATTTAATATTTCTGCTTTTTATTTTTAGTAAATCTAAAAAAAAATGAAAACAAATATATTGAAATTGAAATGGTATAAGTACTTTGCATTCTAAAATAAATCAGACAGCTCTTCTTATGAGCTGAGATAAAAGTAGATATTGTGACACCGATATTTTCCAGGACCTAGGACACCTAATTTCTCCCCAGTTCTAAAAATAGTCTCAGATAATCTTAAATTCATCTATAGACCTCAGGAATTATGAGATCTGAGCCTTTGTGTATATGCAAAGGAGACCTAATTTTTACAGGGAGAAAGAACCTAAATTTGCTGCAACTTGGAGACTAGTTTCATGCCATTCCTTGATGGTAGATTTGTTTGCTTAATGTACTCTATGTCAAATCCCAGTGAGCCAATAAATGAGAATTTTTATGATCAATGGGTTTTGTAGAAACTGTCATGGAAATTTGTTTTCAATTTCTAGAAACTAGACAGTAACATCTAGCTGAAATAATAGTAAAATTTAAAAAAAAATGGAGAGAAAGGCAATGAGTCTATGTATTTCATTTTATAAACTTGGTAGTCAGTTATCTATGAGAAAAATCATAAACATCATTAGCACAGCTGTATAGATTTTACATTTTCTCAATTAATTTCTTCCAACTTCTCTTTCTACAGAAAAAAAAAGTGAAGCTAAGGTAAGTTCTGAAACCAATAAAGGACACTCTCATGAAATGTATATGAAATAAGCAGGTCTCATGTAACCTCAGAGTGATCTAATGAAAATTAGTAATTACTTTTATAGGGGTGGGTCATGAACATAATCATTCCAGAGTTCTGCTAAACAAAATTGTCACGGGAAAACCAACCTGAATATCAACTACCACCACCAATAGAAAACAAAAACAAAATCAAAAAACAAAAACAATATTTTTAATTGAAAATCTGCTTAGCATACTTCTTAAAATCCATCTTAATCTGAAGCTTGCATATCAGCTTAGAATCTAGATATCAATCTGAATAATTAACAGTAATAAGTATTCTGAATGAGACAACTAATTATTTTAGCCATAAAAAAGCACAGTTCAAGTTTGTTCTTTCTCTTCTGTAAGGAAAGGAATTTTGGAAAGAGAAGCAGAGATGGGATAGAGGCTTCATTAATTTTAATTAGTGGAGTTGAATGATCTTTAGTTAAAGCTGGTGAATCTCTGGCAAATTATTATAATGTACCCTACAGAACTGTATCTTCTGAGATAAGATATTTTGTACAGAGTCACTGTTTTGATAAGCGTAGAGCATCATACAAAATTGAGGTTAATTCTTGCATTTGGCTAAAAAAACATTCCTACCATCACCTAGCTTAGTGGAACACTATCAATTTGTGCTCAGGACAATAAGAATTATAAGAATTATCAAGAATTATTAAGAACCATATTTTATTGATACCTGCTACATTTGTCTTCCTCTAGTATAACATTTCTTATTGCATATACACCATACCCTTACTCTTATTTTCTCTCTTTCCTCTCTTTCTTTCTCTCTTGCGCTGATATCTAAGGCAAGAATTTTAGCATGTACTTTTTAGTTGAATAGCATCCCCACAAATGTCATGAATTTTTTTCACCTTCGCACAGAGGATGAGTGCAAACTAAGAGCTACCAAGACTTCAGTAAGATCGTCTTAAGGTTGGGCTCTTATGCCTCTCCTCCTATTGTAAGGGATTGCTGTTGGTAGTTCACTCCTATTCTATAGGGATGCTGCTGGTAGTTTACATAAGCACCATATATATTGGAACCATTTCTCAAAACTGACTGTAATGTTTGTTCCTTCAGAAAGTAATTTCTGCAGTGCTCCATTCCATGATGTAGGAAATATGTAGCAATCTTCTGTAATCTTCCACCCCAAATATGCAGCAGAACACACTGCTTCAGCAGTGGGCAAAGTACCTTGTGTCTGTGGAATCACAAGCTGAATTTACCCAAAGAATAGCTCAGATATCACAGAGGATTATGCCAAGTACTTGATTGATTCTAAGTAGTGTGCAACAGATAGCTGTGAAATCCATTTTAAAGACAAACAGAAGCTGAATATGCATCAAAAGGGCTGCTGATTGAACAAGTTACTGAATCAGCTCACCTCTTTAAAGTGATTACATTAGAACCCAGTGATTTGAAAGGCAGAAGGTAATTTCAGAAGTTCTAGAAAAGGATTTTTTTTTCATATCTATGTTTTAACTTGCAAGACAAATAATTTCAAATAGCAGGATGACACGTTGGAAGTAAGGCAAGCATAAGGATGAAACAAGCAATAGCAAAATAAAAATATCTTAAAAAACTAAACATTGGCTTATCGTATATGAGACACCAAAGTTTGTGCTACCCATATCACCAACTACAGAATCTCTGGCTCATTTAAATTCCTAGATAAAATGTTTGCCACTTACGTCAGAGTTGAGAGAAGGTTATATGTTGATACAATTAGAATAAAACCTTTCTGTTGACTGCAGCAGCATATGCTAGTTCTTTAAATATTGCATYTCTTAAAGTTAAATTAGAACATTTTTAAAAATAAATCACAACCATTCTTTAATGTTGTTATTTAAATATAATTATCCTTAATGTCGCTACTTTTTCAATGTATAGATTTAAAGTTTATTGTTAAACACCACAAAATTTAATTTTCTGTGCTGTAAGGAAGAAGAAAAATTGAAAAATAGACTCTAAGCTCAATAAAAGTTTTATTCACCTCAGCAATTACAGCTTGTTGTGTATATGTGAGTAAGGAAAAAATACAGCAAACAAGCTATTAAAGCTGTTCTGACAGTTAGAAATAAAGTAGAAAATCTGAATAATTTATGTGAATTTGTAAATGTTACTGCTGAATGAATAACAAATGTGAAAAAAAACTCTCAGCCTTTTACAAAAAGGAAGTGACCAATCCTGAGTTGTCTGAAAACATTCTCATTTTGCACTATATTCAATATCAAACATAATGTAAAAAGTTCTGATTGCCTCTCTATTATGAAATTTTAATCCTAATACTGACCTTTTTTTTTCATAATTTTTCAAGGTGAAACACAGATATTCTGATTGAGACAAAAGGAATTAAGCTTGATACCTGTTTGGAATAATAATTATTTTGACTAGACTGTAGGATTTCGAAGATCAGTAAATATTTCTGTGCTTACTAATATGTCTTCACATTTAAAAAGATTTCATACTGTTTATTTCTGCTAATATCCATGAATATATTATATAAAAGTAATATTTATCTTAGTATTCTATATTGCTTTTCACCACAGAAAAAAAAGCTGACAGAAAATATTTAGAGAAAATGATTCTAATTAGAAAATATGAAGGTCCAGGTATTGGTAGGGTACATTTTCACAGTTTAACTGCATTCCATTTCATTCCAGTCAACAGCACATGCTACTCAGACAGGCTACTTCAGTGCCTCCACTCCCTCTGTGTCTGTATCTCTCTCATCATTAAAACCTTTGAAAATTTTGTTGTATTTCAAGAAAACAACAGAAAAAAAATACTGAAATTTTAACTTCTTTAATGAAATTTCTTTCTCCTCTTCCTTTTGTCTAGTGATATCTATTATTTGTTATGATTTCCAAATCAAAGTATTTGGAGAGCTTTTATGGATAGCAGAAGACACACAGACAATTAAAACAATCCCTTAAAATTTATGTGGAAATAGGACCAAAAATATTGTCTTGTTGACTTTYGTGGAATCTCCCATCCAAAAGAGCTTTTCATACTAGGAATATGAATATATTCCTACTAGAACAGTTAGTAAAAGAGTTTTTCTTTCATGTTTGGAAAATTATCTAGAATGCTTTGAAGAGAGGAGTCTTGAATTGACACAGTTCACTGCAAACTTAAATAATTTCATTTTAAATCTCATCATTTTTTATTTTTGATGCATACTGAAATTCATTATACCTATCCAGTGAAATATTTGTGATGTACCAAATCAAAACAAACAGAATACAAACAAAAGTGGCTATAACTATTGAGAAAATATACCCCTTTGTACATTTTAGGCCTCTATATAATTAAAAATTAGACAATAGTAATGCAAGCAGYTTCATACTACTAGACCGTGCCCATCAATTCTTCGAGTTCCCTGAAAAACCTACCAACAATTTGAACTACTGATGTGGAAGTAGTGTGTGGTGGAATAAAAATAAGCAATAGGCAGTGGTGAAATGTTCTCACCTTAAGAAAATATAACAAAACTTCCAAATAGAATAGATTTCTTACGTTCTTTTTGCTTCTTGTTCCTTATCCAAAAGATAAATGACCTTGCTGTCAGAGAAATGCAATGAGAAAAATGGAATCAGTGGCTTGCAGTACAGCTCTGTGTGCCTTGTTTCCTAATACACTCAGACCTAAAGCTAGCAAGCTTCTGAAGAACAACAAATGTTTTCTGTTTTCACTAACACAGTTAAGCATAGCTTCACAAGAGAAGAATGATAGCAAGTGGGGAAAATCTTAAAAAAAAAAAAAAAAGAAAAATCCTGGCCTTCGGCATGTATTCTGCAGGTACTTCAATCTGTAATCTATTGAAAAGTTTGTGTTAATTTTTTATCTTTTACAACTGGGCTCAGAAAATAAATTAAGCTGCAGCTGAACTGCGTGTGTGTGCGTGCTGAGGAGGGGTGAGGGGGCTCCTTTTTGCTGTTCTGGGTTTTTTTTTTGCACGTATTGTCATAAGCAGGCCAAACTTGAGGGAAAAATGTTCTCCCTCAGGCAGATTTATTTGAAAAATCTGTATTCTAAAGATCTTAAAGGTGTTGTGTCTTCTGTATGAGCAGCTGGACCTCCCTCAATTAAAAAAATCTATATTATACAGATTGTTAAGACCATTTCCATTGTAACTTTCCATTTATTGTCTTTAAATTTATTGGTTTTACAGAACTAGCACAGGTTTGTACTTTGTTTCTACAAAGTACAGCAGTTTTGGAGTTTTACTAGGCACAAAGAAGAATCTCAAAGGCTTTATATTTCTTGTTTGGACAAAAATTAATATAGACATATTTAGAACTAGTGAATAAGACATAAGAAAATAACATTCTTAGAAAAATAAGACAAACAGTTTCTGCTAAAGTTTAATGCATAAAAGCTCAATTCTTAAGCTCAGGCAAACTCATATGTCACACGCCCTGSCTCTCACAGCATCTTGGAGATAAGGGTCCCATATATTGAAGTATTAGTTTAACAGTTAAGTAACTGAAATAAGAATGAGCAAAAGTACATTTGGGAAAGCTATGTATCTTTATAAATTAATAAAAATGCTTTACATCAAGTTTAATTAAAGCTATTTCTTTGTGTTTGGAACTGTCTTCTCAATCTTTGAATATTTACAATCACTACCATGCACCACATTTAAAACCAAATTGTCAGTAACTCTCTTGATCCTACCAAAACACCTGAAAACTCTATTTTATTTCTCCCTCTGGCAATGCCTCAAAGAGCAAGAGGCTCTTGTATCAAGCTGGAGAAATCACAGAATCATAGAATGTTCAAGGTTAGAAGGGACCTCTAGAGATCATCTAGTCCAACCTTCCCACTCAAGCAGGCACACCTAGARCATGTGGCAMAGGRTGGCGTCCAGGCGGGTTTTGAAGACCTCCAGAGAAGGAGACTCCACAACCTCCCTGGGCAGCCTGTTCCACTGCTCTGTCAGCCTCACAGTAAAGAAGTTCCTCCTCACCTGGAGATGGAGCTTCCTGCATTGCAGTTTGCACCCATTACCCCTTATCCTATCACTGGCCACCAATGAGAAAAGCTTGGCCCCCTCCTCCCTGCAATCTCCCTTCAGGTATTTATACATGTTAATAAGATCACCTCTCAACCTTCTCTTCTCCAAGCTGAACAGGCCCAACTCACGCAGTCTCTCCTCATACGAAAGATGTTCAGTCCCTTAATCATCTTTGTAGCTCTCCACTGGACCCTCTCTAGGAGCTCCACATCTTATACTCAGGAGCTCTTATACTCAGGAGCCCAGAACTGCACACAATACTCCAGATGCGACCTCACCAGAGCTGAGGAGAGGGGCAGAATCACCTCCCTCSACCTGCTGGCAACACTCCTCCTCATGCAGGCCAGGATCCCATTGGCCTTCTTGGCCATGAGGGCACGCTGCTGACTCATGCTTAACTTAGTGTCAACCAGGACTCCCAGGTCCCTGTCCGTGGAGCTGCTTTCCAGCAGGTCCACCCCTAATCAGTACTGGTGCCTGGGGTTATTCCTCCCCAGGTGCAGGACCCTGCACTTGTCCTTATTGAACCTCATGAGGTTCCTCTCTGCCCAGCTCWCCAGCCTGTCCAGGTCCCTCTGGATGGCTGCACAGCCCTCCGCAGTGTCACCCACTCCACCCAGCTTGGTATCATCTGCAAACTTGCTCAGGGTGCATTCCGTGCCCTCGTCCAGGTCATTGATAAACAAGCTGAACAGCACTGGGCCCAGTACTGACCCCTGGGGGACACCACTGGCCACCAGCCTACAACTCGGCCCCATTTATCACCGCCCTCTGAGCTCTGCCATCCAGCCAGCCCTCGATCCACCTCACCATGCACTCGTCCAGACCACTCTCCCGGAGCATCCGTATGAGGAGATGGTGTCAAAAGCCTTGCTTAAGTCAAGGTAGACAACATCCATGGCTCTCCCCTCATTCAGCCGGCCAGTCATCCCATCATAGAAGGCTATAAGGTTTGTCAGACATGACTTCCCCTTGGTGAATAATGAAAAAATCCCCTTGCTGAAAATCAGCAGACTCAGGCTCTGATGAATCAAGGTGAGGAGCAAATCCTGCAGTTAGGGGCCCATTGCCCAAGAGTACTTATGCCCTGATTCGAGTCCCTTGAGATTAAGTCAGGAGCCTGTTATCTTGGGAACATTAGATGATCTCAACTGTCATGGTGTCATTTTTTAACACCTCAATGCACATTTTCCCAATGCAGCTTGACAGAGACAAACCATTTTCATGCAGAAGACTGCAAATGTTGCACTGAGGCAATTTAGAAAGGAATAATCCAGGAATCATAGGGACAAAATAATTCTATTGTTTAAATGTAAGAACAACAAGATTTTCTTGGATGAAATAATTCCTGATCCCCTCATTGTCTGTAATGTTTGCTATTATCTGTAAATCTGTGCTCCCATTGTTATTTATTTATTGGCATTAGCAATCCTGTTATCATTATATAGGTGATTATCACTTAGCTTTAGAAAGGAGCAGTCTAAACGGGTATTGCTAAAACTGGTCTGAGGTTGAACTATACTCTCCACTTCACAGTCTACATCTTGTTGGATTGAGGATAACAATAATTAAGTCTCCCATCCTGTACTACACAATGCTCAGTGAAATTTGAGTCACTTCAATACTGAGAAAGTCTATGGAAATATTGTATACCTATATGATCATTTAAATATTAATAGCTTTTTATCTAAGACACTCGGCTTTACCTCGTCTTCTATTAATAATGTATAGCATTATAAAGGTCAACAGCTGATGGGACAAAGTTCATGTGAAACTCACATTTCTTTCCAGATGACCAAAGTTTCTAAGTCAAGTTAAGTTTCAAAGAACACCTCACACCTTTCCTCAAAGAGATTAAATATAAATATATTGTTACAATTTTCCATGTATTTATATTTGAGAGTACTTCCTCTACTTCTGACAGCAGTTTCTTATATAGATATTTTATATTGCTATAAATTTAAGTTACCAAAAATATTAATATGTTATTTCATAGAAAAACTTCCTAAATAAGTTTTATAGTTATTATACTACTCACATATGCATGGRATGGGTAACTTAAAAGAATAACTTTTCATTTCATTTCAACATTTCAACCATCCATAATTTTCCTCTAGTAAAATTCAATTACTCATTAAGATATTATGTATATTTTAAAAGTTTTTTTWAAATTTATTGTTTTTAGTGTTTTCAGGAATCAAGTCAAAATTCTAGCTCTTTTTTAAGATCTTAAAATTCCTTGGAATATCTCACCAAAAGTCAAACTTTTGGGGTAAATTTGTTGTTGTATGAGTAAAACTGAATAAGATCTGAGATTCCTCTAAGCTTATATCGTTACTATGAGGATTCATTAGGAAACAACTTGTGTCTCTTTATCTTTTTAGTCAGATGACTTTAGGCTAAAATATATGTGTCCTGAGAGTATGGAATTAGATTACAGTGAAGGAAATGCTTATGTTCATGTGTACGTGTAAAAGAAAAGGTCTCCACCTACTCATAAACAATATATTCGATATATGCAGGAAAATATAAACTTGTTTAATCTTAATTGAAATGAAAATATGAATATATTCTAAATTATAAAGTGTTATCATTGTTGTCATGTTTTAGATAGGCATCTTTATTTCAATATAACTACCATAATTACTTGAAATCATACCTTAAAATAGACACCCATATTTCTTCCTCAGAAAACTATGATATAAAGATATGACTGAACATCATAAAGTACAGTACAGCAAAAAGCAGCTGTTTGATTTATATTTTCTTATTATGATAATGATCCATGTTTGTCACTTAGGGTGAATTAAATCAACCACAACAAGTGTTATAAACATTCTTATAATTAAGATGAATCAAAACGTGTTCAAAAATGTTCCTCGATAATTACTTGTGATAATGAAACTGATATTCTAGAATGTAATTCTTGTTGTCTTAATATTGCTGTAGATGTAATTTACTGAAGAGTAAATTACAAAGAAAAGTTATATTCTACTCGGTGTGAGAGATGCTACCACATTTAATACAGCATCTTTAGCCTTTCTCCAGCTGCATATAATAAAATCTTCTTTGGTTTTCCTTTATTTCTAATATTACTTCACAGTATCTTTTGCGCTARAAAGTACCCCAAGATGACAAGCAAGATGTACTAGCTCTGAGGAAAGGGAAAATGTTCCTGTGAAGACTTATGCATTTGGAAATATTAGCTAGACAGACACAGGGGAGAAAATTAACTGTGTTATTTTGTATAGTGTTGACTGAAAATTTTGTATTAGCACGCTTTGGGACTCAAAATAAGAAAATGTGGAGAGGTGCAAAGACAAGCCTATAACCCTTATGTTCCAAACAACCTCAGTTGAATGAAGAGCTGTCTGGGTCAACCAAAGCAAAAAAATTCTTTTTGCCAGAAGCATTCACTGTGAAATGTGGCCATATATCACTAGAGAAATGGCCACAAAGTGACTTAAATGTCACGAAAAACAGGTAGAATACATTCTGGATGCATAAAATACAATACATACCCTTAATGAAATAGTTTTGTTTTCTAAGAGAAGATAATACTATTGTAGGAAAGAAAATAGCAGAAATAAATAAAAATATTTGGAAAATGGAAAGTAGTGAGAAGGAATTGCATAAAATCTAAATGTAATATAGAAGAGGAAAGCATAGGATAAAAATATAAAAGGGAGTATTGTGTGCAGCTCTCAGCTCCGAAGTATAAGAGGGATGTGGAGCTTCTAGAACGGGAACAGCGGAGGACAACCAAGATGATTAAGGGAATGGAGCATCTCTTGTACGAAGAGAGACTGAGTGAGTTGGGCCTGTTTTTCCTGAAATAGAAAAGGTTGAGAGAGGATCTTATTAATATATACAAATACTTGAAGGGAGAATGTAGAGAGGAAGGGGCCAAACTCTTCTTGGTTGTGGCCAGTGGTAGGACAATGGGTCCAAGTCAAAACACAGGAAGTTTCATCTTCATGTGAGGAAGAACTTCTTTCCTGTGAGGGTGACAGAGCCCTGGAACAGGGTACCTAGGGAGCACCGCTACCTGTGGAGTGTCCTTCTCTGGAGGTCTTACAAACCTGTCTGTGCCATGTGCTGTAGGTGTCCCTGCTGGAGCGGGAGAGTTGAGGTGATCTCTAGAGGTCCCTTCCAACCTTAACCATTCTGTGATTCTGTATAAGAATGATGAATGTAAAAAGCTTTCTGTAAAATATTTTATAGATCCTTAAAAATATATTTGAAACATGAGAAGATAGAATAGAATCAAGAAGATAAAAGGACCATATCTGTAATTCAAGGACTGCAATTAGTGGCTATTTTCCTTGAGATTCCATTCAGCAAGGAACTTGAGTATGTCAAGATGCAATGTTTTTTTCTTGGGCATTTCTCAAATTGAGCTTCCACTATGATAAATAAGGACTGAGAAATGCTGACTATCTGGCCTGGTTACTAATCAGATATGAAATTGACCAAATCTAATAGCAATTGTATCACCTTTATGTTATATGAGTACTCAATGTCATATGAATACCTTAAGATATTAAAAAGACACTGTATACATCTCAATATTAAAATACTTATTCTCAAGTTTATTTAACCTTAAAATAGGCCGTAATAGCATTCCTGCATTTTTTTGACTATGAAGATTTAAATTTTTTTCTCTGGTTCCAAGGGTTTCAGGTATATTGTATAATGTAAACTTAATGTAACCTGGATTTAAAATTTGCTTGACTAGTCCTAGCCTGATATAAAAGTTTATTTCTAGGTATGAACAATGGAAAATTATATTTTTTTTCTGCAGCACTCTTCACATACCATACTTTTTTGTTTCATTTTTTGGTTGTACTCTGATCTGTTGGCACTAGTGATAACAACTGTTATTATTTGTTTTGTTTTTTGCCAAGTCTATTCAGGAAACACTGGGTATGAGGGTTTTTGTGTTATTTTATTTTCATATTGTAGATACAATTAGTAGATCTAGTTTGCAGATGCTGATCCTGAAGTAAACTGACTTAATAAAAGCAATTAGTTTGAAGATAAGGCTGAAAAAATTGTGAGAACACAGCAGCAAGGGGGCAAATATAGTCTGTACTTGATTAGCTGGTCACTAGCAGTAAAAGTGGCTTCAAATGACAAGGCTAAATAAGCAAAAGTGGGAATTGTGTAGATGTTAAAATATGAAAACAGAACAAATAGGAAATAGATGCAGAAATCTCCTGGTTCAAAGGGATTTTGCTCTAAAATAGATATTGCTGAGACATAATTGCTAGGCTATGTCCTCTAGTTTACCTAATTAAATAAGTTAAAGCTGGTCCTCAGTAATCCTGGAAAGAAATTTCACAGCATTTAGGGTGAATGTCAGAGAAGTATTTATGTCACAAGGTCTAGGTAGCTAGTAATATAATTTAGTCTGTGTGGATTGTCTTGGAAACCTTGGGAAATCAAGAAATCAGAATTAAGCATTTATGTTCTTATGCAGCAAGAACCCTGTAAGCCAGTAGAATAAAAGAATAATGTGCTGAGCAGTTCTGACACTCCTCTCATTTTCTATTTGTGTAAGTCAAAAGGAATCAAGTCCGATATTGCAATCCCAAAATGTATACAGTTATGAGAAAAACATTGTTAATATTTAGTAAGACTTAATGTGTCCAGTGGAATTGCTTGGGTTTGGCTCACCTTCATGACTCTGTTTTTATTGTTTATAAAAGAAAATAAGGATATGTTTGGTCATATTCTTGTTAATTTCATATCCTAAGTTTAATCTCCTCCTATTTTATGGTGCTAAATTCTAGTCTTTCGCAACTCTGTTATAGAAGTATTCAGTAGATGCATGTCCCATTCCCAAAGGAGATAGAAGTTTTGTGTTCTCATTTGAAGCTGAAAATTGTATCAACACCTGTGGTTAAAAAAACGCTTTTTCAAGCTGTGAAGACCTTATACACATGAAAACATGATCATTTGTAGCTCCACTCTTGATAATCGATATGCACATAAAAAAAAAAAAAAAAAAAAATCATGAACTGCTGAAGTATTTAATGTTAGATCTGGTTGAGCTCAAACCAGCTGCCTTTTCATCTGACCTTAAAAATTTAGGTGAAAGTTTAAGAAAATAGCATAGAATAGAACTATACAAAAGTAACATATTAGCTGAAATTACAGTGATGTTAGGAAGATGAACATTAACTAACTACATTAAAATTTGCCATTTAATAGAGGTAAAAAGGGTAATATATTTGCAATAGTTTAAAGTTTCCATTAATCTGTAAATCTTTATTGCTACGTACTATTTGGTATATTCCTATAAGTATCTATGAGACATCTTGTAGCATATCATAACAAATTGAGAAAAATAAATTTTTTACTGTGGCAAGGGAATGATATCAGATTCCCTATTTTTTTTTAAATATATTTTCCTAAATGCTGTATGAAAAGAGTTTTTATGTCACGTATCTTCAGTATTCATTCTACAGAAGTAAGAGTAGTTTTCTGATGGATCAGGACACAAACTCCATTTGTACAGTAATGAGATACGATGCTGCAGATTGATGAGGCAGCATGGGGTTACACACAATAAATCCAGCCAAGCACCTGGACTGACCTTGGGTGAATGATTATGAATAAAGTATTTAAACCAAAGAGAAGTGTTTTATCTCCAATATACACTTCTAAAATGAAGCAAAGTTCTGGATAATCATGTTTCATTTATTAAAAGAAAGCATTTGGCTAAGAGGAAGATTTTTTAACTTATATGTGTATTAAATTATATGTTTATATATATATATAAAAACATAGTTTATCCTTGTGGTTCTAGAATATTTTCTAATAATTACAAGGCAATGCTCCTTATGCAAAGATGGTGCAACTGCTGAAATTTGATACACAATTCTTTTGCTGTGACTGTATAGTGAGTTAACGACAGTTAAAGGGTTGCTGCTAACACTGGCCTATACTTTTATGGTCTGATACAAGGACCATGTGAAGACTGAAAATGATGTACACATGGTCTTTACTAAACCAATAGCAACCTAGAAATGACCCTTCTCTGATGACAGTGCACATATAAATCTCAGCGCTACAGATCATTATGATCTTAGTAAGAAAACTCAAACTCCATAAGTCCATTAACTAAAATATCACTTGCTCGAGGTAACACAAAGATGAAAAAGAAGATAGGTAAACTTATGTCCTTTCAGATGCTGGGAACCGTAAGCCATCTTGGACATTAGAACTCTCCTAGAATTTTCTCTGAAACATACAATTCTATTCATAATTTCTACTGTCAAATTATGTTCACCTGAGAACTTACTRCAAGAATTGTGTCAGGACAAGGACATAAGGGTGGTGTAGCTGCTTGTTGGATGGCAGAAGTGCCTATGGGCCCTTCCATTACAACTAACTTGCAAACTTCAACCTGCGGCCAAGGCATCCTTTGTCTCCTCCTTTTAACTCTTATGTGGGTCACTCCATCTACAACAGTCTACCGGTTAGCATTACTGCAAAATCTTAGGGAAAATAGACTGAACAAAGATGACAGTGAAAACTGGAACTGTGGGACAAAATGGACTTCAGGTGGTTCAATATGAATCATAGGAAGAAGCCACTTTATTGCAGATAACTAACCCTTATGTACAATTATTCTATCCCTACACGTGGGCATGCACTCCTTGATAGGATAATCCTCTGTTTCATGAGGAAAGCACACGTTCTTGCTTGGTTGTCGGTAGGTCAGTTCATATCTCGGTGCTCCCCACTTGCATAACCCTCTACTTGGCTCACTTCCTCAACAGACTTCTCGTTTTTCTCTCCTCAAGGCCACCTTCGAGACAGAGCTCTGTGCTTTCTTAAACATGCCTCTTTTAATTGTGCTTTGTTAAATGTGCCTCTTTGAAACATGTTATTAAACGAGCTTTGTGSTCTGTTAACCTTCTTGTATGGCTGGTTCAGTGTACCCACTCAGAGTTTCTTCTAAGTAAGTGCCTTCCTACATGGAACAAAATAAATACTCCCTTAAAATCCAGCAAAATTTCTCTTTTAGTTGCAGGAGACAGAAGTCTTTCAAATTCAGTGATTTGTGTGTTCATACATAATTGCTCATTGCCCTAGGAAATGAGAAAATAATTAGTCGTATAAGATTATTTCATATCTATTTACTAAATCAGTAAAGTACAATAACGGTAATAACGGTTTACATTTAATAATAGTCTAATGCTAATTAATGGGGAATTGTGTACTGAAATGTAGAATGCACCCTGTATTTGTTATCTGAAAATTTAAAAAGCAAACTTTTTTGAAGATAATAAAGTTGGGTGGGGGGGATAGTACTTACTCTGTTACAAATATAGTGATGGTCAACACAATCTGCAAATGTTTGGGAATAGTGGATAGAGTGGTTTCCTAATGAAAAATGACAGTTCTTACTAATTTTGAGTTAACCTTCTTACTAGTTTTGAATTAACTAGAATTGCAAAATTTTGCTCTTAAATGTCTTCAAGCATGAGATAAATTAAGGATGATATATACATTTTACATTGGAAAAACAGACATTGGAATAAATGGGTGATAGCTATTATTAATAATTAAGCCAGCTTTTTAGAAAAAATAGTAAAGACATCCCGTATGACTTGAATAGATACTTTCAAATACAGAATAGAATGATATAAGTGGCAAGATATTAAGTAGACATATTGTTTTCCAGGTGTAAGGTTTATAGAAGAAAAGATTATTTCCAATCTTCTTTTCAGTTGTAATTCTAGTGAAAGATAAATTTTCACTAAATTGCCCCTTGGCATTTTCATTGCTTTGGCTTGGATTAATACTCTCTGAATTAAGTATCTGAAATATTCCATTTGATTGTGAACAGGTAGATACATGTGGAGTTCTAAGATCTTAGAAGTTACATTTAAATTAAATATAAACCACAAAAAATCTTTTCTGTTTCAAATTTTAAAAAGTAAACGACAACCACAACAACAACAAAAAATTCTGTTTTCAAAGCATTTCAGATAGCTTAAATTGAATACTTTCATATGTTGCGGCACCTGGCGAAGCTTCAGACAAAGCATACACATCTGATCTGAATGCTGCTAATGCCAACCCTTTATTCTAATCATTGCTCTTTTATATGATTTTGTACAATGCACGGTTACTCTCCTAATTTGGCACAGATATATTTGCAGTTTCGACTCTACTGATAACAGGCATCCTGCACGACCATTTGTCCTTGCATTCCTAGGCAGTACACCTGATTCTGGTTCCTCCTCCGTGAGACTCTGCAGCTGGTATTCTTCCCGGAGGTCGCTGCTTCTCTCTGGGAAATCCAAAGTTCAGCTGCTCATGCTAAGCTAGGCCTCACTTATGTCAAGCTACCTTTTTCTAWGTCTAAAAGCTTTGTCTTATCACTGTGAATCCCACATTCATAGTTTCTCTAAGAATTTTAAACCTCATATTTGTTTTTTATTATTCAAACACCACATTGGTGAAATTAATATTTCCCTCTCCAAATTCACTTTCTATTTAAAGCTCTCATTTTAAAAATTTACCAAAATATCTTATTATTTTCTGTTTTATTTGTCTGTTTTCAGAAATAATGTCTAGAAATTACTCTACTGCTTTTTTTTTTTCTTTCCCAACAATACCAGTTATGTAGAAAGCTTCTCCTTGTTTCAAGAAAAAGGTATGTCCAAGGGTTCTGAGGAGAATAACTTTTCCCCGATTTTATTTGATACAGACACAGGAAAGTTTCTTCTCTTAAGTCATATATCAAAGTGAGAAATAAAACAATAAAAATTTCCTAGTGACAGTATCTGAGAAGGATTTCCTGCTTTGTCTTTGCAGCAAGTTAAGGCTTTTAAACAGAACTCGTTTAGACCAGGAAAAAACATGTTGTGTACACTTTTTTTTTTTTTTTTTAATCAAGCGCTGAAAAAAACTACTGTTAATTGACTATTACTGACATGCCAGCTTGTTTGCTATAACAGCTGCAGCTTGCCTGGGACCTAGTTGGCCCCCGGGGTTGGTTCATTGGCATGGTCAAGCTGAGTGGGTTACGAACCATGACTGCAGCCCTGGAGCTGCAGGAGGCAGCTGGGAGCAAGTAGTGCTTGGTGGAAGGAGCAGTAAGTAGGGCCTGGCACTGCACATGGCAGCATGCCCTGAGCCCTTCTGCCGGTGATGGCTACAAAGGACTTGGCAAGACCTGTAACCTCTACCTACTGTTCAGTCTACTGCTCAATGGATGCAGGCAAGAACCAGATTTTGTTCATGAAGCTTCCTTCTCAACCTGTGCATCAGGAAAGGAGGCATACAGTGTCCTTTAATTTATGGTAAAGACAGGTGTTTTGATCCTCCACAGACCCTAGTTTTATGAGCTAGGAAATTTGCAAAAGCAGAGAATTTACATTATGCTAAGAGTAAGTAGATCTCTGCAWTGGGAAGCACATGACATCCCATTCCTTCCTTTGCTTTCTAGTTAAAGAAAAAAGAATTCTGAATTTAAGGATTCAGATGGTAATTCTGCTTCTTGGTCTTAGTGGTAACTACATAGAAGGTGAAAAATTTCTCACTGCAGCTCCTTGTTATGCCATAGCTAGCAGTGAGCACCTATTAATGTTTTAACTGCTGAACTCCAAACATATATATTTAATTTATAAATATTAAATTTAATTTAATAAATTTAATTAAATTTATATATTTTAAATATATATAAATATACATATAATATGTTATATATATATATTACTTATATATTTATATTATTATATATTATATATGTATATATAACACATATTTAATACGTGTGTGTGTATAAATATATATATATGTCAAAATTACAAGTTTCAAATGAGACAGTTTTACCTGAGATGCAATTTTCTGATTTGATTTCAGGTACCTACAGTAAATAGAAACAATGTAAATAAAGAGATGCCCTTCCAACTTTTTCTTAAAGGTGATACAGGAGATATATCCTTCCTTTTTGGAATTCAGTTTGTTAGAGCACCAACCAAAGACTGTGAAACCTCTATCATTTCCTTCCCTTTGACGAAGGAAACTTAATTCCCATTATCCCTTGCACCATAATATTATATGTACAGTTAGTGTAATAAAATGTGAACTGCTTTCAGGCATTCCTATTGCCTCTTTTCATTTCTTTTTTTTTTTTTTAGGAAGTAAATAATGACCAGTTCATGATGTTAAACATAAAAATATATTTTTTCTACCTAGCTTTAACATTCTGTATCTCTAGAAACTGAAATCACAAAACAAAATGTGAAAATATTAATTGACCCAGTTCTTTCTTTTTTTTTTTCTTTACTTCTGTTGAAAATGTTCAAAATGAGTTAAAATAGTCTGCTTCAGATCTGACAATGTCTTGTCTCAGTTAAAAATGAAAGTCTTTGCTGTTCAGCTTGAGCAAAAGCCATAGGTTTTTCTTGTTTGTTTTGTCACAAGCATGAAGAATGAATTCTTTGTACAGTCTATGTGGGAGTATTTCAGCATCTTTTAGTGTGCTGGGAAGGAGGAAGACATTTATTTATTTATTTTGCATTTAAGACAGTGATTCTTAATTTCTTAAGCTTTTAAGCTTTAAACTTGAATTTCATGTCAGTGCTTTCAAAGTATCCATTAATTTTGCCAGAGTTAAAATGTTATTGCATAATCAGAAGCTCAATACTTTCCAAAATGTTAGGCTCACTCTTTTTCTTTATTATTATTTTTTTATCTATAATAATAGGTGACAACTTCTGAGACATACATCTTTGCCCAAAGAAGGGCAAAATGTTTTGCAATTATCAAATAGAAGCTACTCTAAAAGGTTCTGCACCTACTTTTATTAAAATAATACTCCCTTGGAAGTCATAATATGATAATTCCAAAATATAGTAGTGTCTTTTATAACCAAAACCCTGTTTCAAGAATCTCTCTCCTTCATAACAGCAAGTGAAACTGATTTCCAATAGTGAGATTGATCTTATTTAAGTCATATTCTCCTAGCTTTTTAAGTTTCTCAAACACAAGCATGATATAATAAAAGCATGATATAATAATATTTTATTCCTTTGTACTTGGATCCAGATTTCAATTATAATTTCACTCCATTTTGCAACATAGACATCCTTCAGCTGGCTCATGAAACAGAAAAGATATGGTCACTGACCTTGAAAATTTTTTACCTAAGGGGAATAATTTACCTAATTTCAAGGTAGAGTATGTCTCAGAATTTATATTTACTGTACATTTTGCCTTCTGAGAACTTATACCCTATGTTTAACAACCAGCAGGACTACATTTACTGAAAGAAGGTTGATAAAGTGGAACTAGTACTGGGAAAGGCAAATTTTCTCGAACAAATCACAACTTTGTAAAGTAGATCTTGTCATAAACTGATAAATGTTAAAGGAAAGGTAGGAATAAATGAATAGTTTTCACAATAAAGGGCAGTTCAAAGCAAGTTTCCCTAATTATCTTTATAAGTATCAGATGCCCAACATATTGCTAAATAATGCAGAAAATGGATAGCAAATGTGGTGACAGAGTTCAGTGCTGGTTTGTCACTTACTATTGATTTCAGAGATGCAAAGAATATGTTACAATACTACATGGTTAGCCAGTTAAATGGCATATGGAACATGAGGCCCACTGATAAAAATGATATTCAGAATATACACTTAAACACTTAAAAACATTACTTAACACTTAAAAATATTAAAAATATTTCAGATATACATAGGACACAATGAAGGGTTACAAATTAACTATCATCTTTTGAGAATGGGTTCTTGAAAACATTGTGGATAATTCCTTGAAAATATCCCCCATCTTGTGTATACATACATTTTTAGTCATATTATAAAATATACTAGAACTAAAAAATATACAGAGAAGCAAAAGAAGGTTATGGAAAGGCAAGTATATGAAGCAAATTTCTAGCCCAAAACTGTTATGTTTAGAAAGGAGATGAGAAAGCAAAGGTAATTTGGTAATGATTATTGTCTGTTCCTCGAGT
This sequence comes from Nothoprocta perdicaria, assembly GCF_003342845.1. Taxonomy (NCBI): domain Eukaryota; kingdom Metazoa; phylum Chordata; class Aves; order Tinamiformes; family Tinamidae; genus Nothoprocta; species Nothoprocta perdicaria. The sequence goes on along the minus strand of NW_020455601.1, from coordinate 298,320 downwards.
ACAAAAGGTAGAAAATACCTCTTGAAACATGTAGTAAGTTTATCTAGAACAAATTAAGGAAATATTTTCACACAAATTCTTGTTTATTCTGTGAAAATGATTTCCACATTTTTTTTCTGAAGACTAAAGGGATTTCTGAAAGACTCATCAGAGGCTCATGGTAAAGTCAGCTCAACTCTGTGTATTGAACATATGAGTTCAAACAAAACTTCTGAACTATGGATTGCCATGAGTTTCAAGAAGAAACAGAGGGAGAGTCATTGTACTTTCTGTGTTCATCAGCTCCATGTCTACACATTTCCAACTGCATGATAGCAAACTAGACAGATTCCTGAATGCAATCCACCTTGGCATTTGTGATATGCTTTGCCTTTATTCTAAATAAGATGAAAAAGAAAGATGTCATAATCTTCTATCAAGCCATGTATGAGCTGTGTCTTTATATACAGATGAACAATACTGTACCTAACTCTAAGAGTACAATTTGAAAGTATAGCATGGATTGGTGAATATTCAGATACATATTCCTGAGTTGTAATAATTTGTTTCTCGTAATATATTCATTCCGATCTTTCTTAACTAAAAGAAAGTACCAGTGAGCAGCAAGCTGATCTCCATTTTGAATTCAGAGATATTTAAAAAAAAAAGACAGCAAAGATTGCCTGGAGCCCTTTAAGCTTTTATACTCAGACCATTTTGACTTAGGGAGCTTTGAAAGATACTGCAGGCCATAGAGGAACTGCAAAACAAGTAAAATAGAAAACTGATATACAATTATACATCTGCATTTATTGGACTTAAAGTTGGCAGGGAACATGTCCAGCTGAAGAGATTGTAGCAATCAGATGGCACATCAAATCTGGTTAGTACTGTTTGGCAGAAACAGGGAGGAATTACCTGTATCTCCATATCAGAATGTCTTGGATAGATGCTGTTTCCAAAATCCCTCTTTGCCTATATTTTACAAGAAAGTTGTAGAAATTGTGTTTTGAATTTTTTCTGAGGCTACCATRTAGGGATATTATTCACTTATAAGGAATCCTTGAAAAAAAAGAGTGATATCATTCTGCATATGTTTTTCAGATTAAATGTCTAATGCTAAGTGTTGTATGCTATTAATGTGAATATGAATTATGAATTTCTGTTCTATACTTTGGAGTGCATTTCTGCTTGGATACTTCTTTAGATTATTTCATCATGCAAAATAAATTATGTGTATACTCCAGATTAGACTGTGTTTATGCCCTGGATTAGCAGCTTGCTCATGACTATCAAAATGAACTTCATCAAATAATACTTACCTTCAGGAGAAAATAGAACTGTAATCTCAAAACAAAAAATTGCCTAGCACAGTCATTTGACAAACAGACATCTAATATGCAGCTAAGATTAGGAAGTTTATAAAATCTGTTTCAAATTTAATTTAAATGCTTTCAATGAGCTACGGCTTAAAATGGTACTTCTTTTAATGATATCATGAGGCTGTAGCATTGCATAAAAGTGATAATATATTGTGCAGACTTCAGAGCATTTAGGACATTGGCAGATTAACCCACGTTATTTTAGAAACCAAAGATGAAAATGGGCTGAAGATAGCTATGTTACATTGCCAGTTTCCTAACCAAATTAGGAAAACCAATAGCCTACAGGTTTACACATCAAAAACACATTGATTCATAAAACTTGGTCCTTTAAATAAAAATAGTAGGTGGCTAGTGCTCAAGTGTGTATGAGAACTATTATTTAGTGACTAAACAAAAAACTGAATGATAATTCTGGGACTGCTACTGCATCTTTTTGAGTCTATGGTATTCATACCTCTTTCCACACTCTTCTCTCTCAGCTGTAAAATCAAAATATTAGTAAAGAATTGCTTCACAGGAATGTAGTGAGAAAGAATTAGATTGGCAAGTGTTTATTCAGAGCTTTGAAGATCTGGGGCCAAGATGTTTCTATATTCTCCCACTGTGTTCATTGTAGCTCTTAGATGATAAATAATTATTTGGTAGAAGTTAGAGATGGAATTTCAATTTTCCTCCTCCCATCTGCCTCAACACAGAAGAGATGTAGCAGATAAGGCAGTTAAATCCTATTGTTTAAATGACGCCTTAAAGCAAATGAAGAAGTATAATGTGCTGAGCCAAAATTCACTGAACTAAAACTACACTCCACAAGGACATCCCCTCCTTCCATAAAAGCCCTTTTTTTAACAGTAGCAGCATCTGAAATTCTCCAACAAGATAAAAATGATATGTTGATGATTGAACAGAGTACACCCATAATTAACCAGCAGAATATATCTTATTTACTTTTTAAAAGATTAATTACTCCAAAAGGATTCATTTGCTGCTGCTCCATACATACTGAAAAGCACTGCAGTATAGTTACAAACCTGCTTGGAATAAATCTGCTACAGAAAAAGCCTCTTATGGAGTCTCATTCATGGCAAAATACATTGATGCACTTTTTCTCCTGCTTCATTGCTAAATAAACTTTTAGATATACCTTTCATACAAGACAATCTTGATTATTTCTGGAAACCAGAAAACCCATTTGAAACCAGACAAGCAGCTCATGTATCCTGCCCAGCTGGCTTGATACTATAATCCAACTTTCAATCCCACCTACCCTAAAGGCATATAAAATATCAAAGAAAACCAATAGGGAATCAGAATGAAATATGTTCAAAGGATGAGATCTCAAATTTGTAGGCAGCAAACTATAAATTCCTTGATGTTTTCCCTACCTCATGTTTTACAGATTCTTGTAGACTTACATTTTTTTTTGAAGAAAAAAAATGAATTATTTAAAATATAAAGTCCCCCTTSCCACATTAAGTTTTATTTAATTTTTGAATAAGTGGAGCTATTGGTTGTGGAAAGAAGGCAAAAACATTCAGACAAGCTGATACTGTACAATTAAATTACTTCCACTTTTACTGGATTTAAATCAACTCTGGCAGTTGCTCCTAAAGCAATTCAGTAAATATTGCATTTAATAGGAGTTGATTATTTACTTTCTCACTCTTTCATTTGGAAATTGTTGATAATTGAAGAAAACTCTCTAAAATTCGTAAAATAACAATGTAAAGTATTTAATCTGATCAAAACATGGATATAGACCATGTTCCTAGGTGGGTTTGATCATGATGGTTTTAACTCAATTGATTCCTGTCATTATGTAGATGAAGCTCTTGTATGTATTTTCATTTGTGTTTTCCTTTTTTACCTACATAATGGACAGAGATTCATTTACAGTTCTTATTCTCTGTCTTCAGGAGGCTACTGTTCAGCCCTGACCTGCATGGGCTATTTGTTCCTGTAACCACACTGTCACTGATTTTGGATGAGCCCCCTGGGCTGAATAATTGACCACAAGCACAACCCTGGGTGGTGGTAGCAGTAAGCGCYGGCCTGAGGTATATGCTGCTCCTGTTCAGAGGAACATTAATATGTACAAGCCAGAGAGGGTTTTGACCTGACTGAAAATCCCTGCCCTAGCCATCAGGACTGCTAGCAGCAGAGGTGCTGGCATGACCTCTCTTGTTTGTTATGACTGATTGATGTATTTAAAATGGCAACATCTAGAAGTACTGCTCAGAAAGGGCTCCCCTTTCTTCAGGGCAGGGCTCACAAGGAGAGTCAGGGATGAACCTGGCCTCAGAAGATCACTTCGAGGTCACACAAAGTGTGACAAAGTATTGCAGGAAATAAATGAGAAAGAATTTAGTGTTCATGACAGCAATTTTTCTCATACGTGCTCGGTTTGCAGCATCTCCCTTTCAATAAGGGAACGATTTTAGTAGACAGTAATCCTTGTTGACCACCTCTTCTGTCATCATTGATTGGCAATTTGCTTTTCCATTTAATATACCTAAATAAATTTAAAAATATGGTAGATATTAAGAGAGATATTTAATCCATCCTACTGAGATTTCATAGAAGATATGTTAGTTGGGAAAGAATGAATTAATCCATATGCTCTGATTTCTTGTTCTCAGAAGTGGGAAGAAAGCTTCATTTAAACATTTTATTTATTTATTTGTTTGTTTATTTATTTATTTATTTATTTATTTATTGCTGAGACATTGAATTGTTCTTTTCTGATTGTTAGGCTATCAAGTTAAAGGAAAATAAGATACTGGAAGAAATAATATAAATCATCCATAAGAAAAATACTTCTAAAAATTGTGTTATACATTGCATTTAAATGTGATTATGAATTTACCTTCTTTTGACTTCTGTTATCTTTCTTCTTTTATATGTCTTAGGAATAAAAGCTGTAGCAGTCAGCAAAACTACAAAGGGAAAAAGATGACAAAAATTTATGCAGTTAAATGTACTGCTAGAAAACAGACACTTTTGAAGTTGCTATGACTTTTGACAAGCCTTTAAGGTGTCAAAAATTGTAAATTCTCTGTTGTGTATGTGTATATGCACTGTTTAAATTGTGAGACACTAGGACTTTCATTAAGGAATATAGTTGCTTATTTAGTAAACTCTCTCCTTCAAAAAAAAATTTAACATAACAATGACCTAATAATTCTTGGGAGGATGACATTAGATCAGGCTAAATTGGCTTTTCCTCTTCATGCTGTCAGCATGGTTCAAAACTTAGAAGACTGCAAATCCCTTAATAATTTTGACTCTGTGAAAATCTTTTAGGAACACAATGACTTTTTTTTTCTTATAGTATTTCAGAATAGCCATGATGGAGATATTCTTCTCTCCCTTTTTCTTCCTCACCCTTCTTTGCAGAGTAAACATCCAGGGCATCTTTAATGTTCAGAAACCGTGTCCAACTGCAAGCCATAGAAATGCATGCATTTGATTTTACAGGCAGGATATTGTCTTTTGTAAAGTATCACACATATTCCCTTTTATATGGCATCTTGGACAGGTGGTTTAAAGTGTTTTCCTGTGTATTATAARTGCTATAAGTTTCCCTTTAATTATATTCTATCTAGTCATTGACATTTGGAACAGTTCCATGAGGAAGTATCACAGCAGTATTTTACTCCTTGAAGCGATGTTCCAGTGCAAGGAAAAACAATTCTGGTTCAGACCTTAGTGTCTTCTCTGGATGCATAACTTTAAAACAAAACTTCCATAAATTATTTTTTCAAAAATGGCTTCAGCCACTAATTCAAGATATAGCAAGAGAAATCATAAAATAAATGACCTTCAGACTCCCAAACAGTCACTGAAAACTATATTTGGTGTATCCCTGCTATTAGTTCCTTTCAATTTCACTGTGTAAAATATTATTCATACCACAAAGAAAGAGCCTTTAATAAATATAATAGAAAAGCCTAAATCAATAGTTCTCTTGAAGAAGGATACCTGGAAAATAGAATGTAGAGAATCAATTGTCCCTTAGTGGTGTGAAATTTCTCTTCTCCATCATTCAAAATGTGACAGAAGAAGTACCAGTAGCAGTTGCAGCTGACATATAGCTGCCAGGGAACTCATATCCATCTTGGATGTTTCTATCACAAATTTATTTGTGCATCTAATGTCAAGGGTACAGGTAACCATGACACTGGTGGCAGGAAAAGAAAACAAGAGTGCAAAAAATAACATCCTGCCCTAAAGAGCATAACATGGAGTGTAGGTCATGTTGTGGAGAGCTCACGGGAGGGCTGCATTCTGATTCTCCTACCCTCTCTGCCTTTCCCTTTTCTCTGGGTAAATCTGCTTCTGCAGAGAAAATCAAGTGTTACTTTTTCTAAAACAGCAATAAAGCTTAGGTAAAGCTACATGAAGTGCTATTCTATGTATTCTATATGCTGTGTGTATAATAACAAGCAGCAAAGATAAAAATAGCAGAATAACTTTTATTCACTAGTTTTCAGAAATATCACCAGCAAAGTCCTGAGAGCTAATAGCAGCTTGCAATTTCTAGCTGTAAGCATCCATTCAATTACCAGCTTTTCTTTTCTTTTTTTCTTTTCTTTCTTTTTTCTTCTTTTGAGGTGAAATGTCTTTCACTCTTGATATTTTTTGAATGACTGTTTGTTTGCGTGTAAATTTTCTAAATGAAAAGGATGCAGATAAACTAACAGAACCATAGATTATTTACTGTGTTATTTCTCAGAATTTATTTCTAATATCCACAGTTATGGATATGTTCACAGGTGTGTATATATATCGTCTTCAAAATAAACATCTTTTGTTTGTTTTTCCCATAAAGCAGTTAGTGTGTTAATAAGTGAAGATTAGAAGATCACACATCAATGAGTAGCAAGCTTGAGACAACAAAATAATATCCTAATGAGCTTAATAATATCCTAATATTCTAATAATATCCTAAAATGTGGTTGTTGAAATATCACTTGATGATAAAGGAGAAGATAGATGAAGTGCTGGTCTTTAAAAGCATTGTTGTAACATGGTGTGGAGATGCTTCTTCTATATACTGAGATTTATTTTTAAACACTGTTCTTAGTACACCATAAAGGTAAAAATTCACACTACTATAAAAAGGCTTCAGAATCCAGGTGAATTGTTCTCATTCTTTTAGTACCAAGGAAAATCTCAATTTCTTGCAAAATATCAGTACTTCTTTTTAATTTTTATTTCAGGTAATATAGTTCTACAGGTCCCTTTAAGTATTACAAAATGCAGAAAGGTCAGAAAATCACAATAGGTAAATCAGGTTCCAGGTGACATTGACTTTAATATTCATAGAAATAAAAAGTAATGTGAAATATATGCAATCATAAAGAAACACATCTTTCAAGCAAATCAGTACTCTATGAACTTAAGAATAAATGTTCAGAGACAGAAAATTATTTGTTAATACATATGTAAATGCTGTCATACTTAACAAAGGCTTAAAAAGTAGGCAAAACACTGTATTTTCTTCAAGTGAGAAATGTAAAATTTCCTCAGTTTTATTTCCTTATCTTAATTCTGGTTTTATAATTTTGTATAAACTTGCATAGCCAAAAGTATAGACTGTACTGAAGATTCCACCGGCTATAAAGAGGTTTTCATATCTTACATAACTCTTATTTTCTGAACCTGGATATCTCCATGAACTCCTTGTTGTTCAAAGGTATCCTCGTGTCATAGTTCCTCTAACACCTGTCAAACTTACTTTATTATTACTAAAAAAAAAAAAAAAAGAAAAAAAAAAAAGAAAGAAAACTCCTTGGACTTGGAGTATAAATTGATCTTCGCCTTTTGCTCAGTGAATCCACACTAGTTTTATGGATGTTGCTTTTTGCTTTAGGATTTTATATATCCTGACTGTAAAAGAGAAATGCCATCATCAGGCTGATCTGCAGCAAGTTTATATTCAGACAGGCACTAGTATATTCCTTCTGATCATGCCATAGAAAACAAAGATCATGCTAAGCTTAAATGATTTGATAAGGTAAAACGATGTGAAGAGATAATCTGAGATTTGTTTTGTGAGARAAGACTGTCTAATGAGTAGGTTATTGAATGAATTACAGTAGCATTTAGTCCTGATAATGGATTTAGACTCTGAGTTACTTAGATAAGGCACAGAATCTCACTGCCACAATTGTCCACGCCGATAAGACTTTAACATTGTGGGATTTCCTGATAGGATGCAATTTGGGAGTTTGATTTATTTCAGTACAGCAAAAAGAAGCTGCAAAGACAAACTGAAAGTTCATCATATTTAATTATAGTAACACTGCTTATGAAATATACGTTACCCAAAAAAAAGATTTTCTCCCTTAAAATTCCGTTAACAAATGGTAGTTTGTACACAGTGTTTTTGGAAAGTGTAAAAGATGCTATACTTATTTAAAATTTATTTATTAATTATTTTCTGTGTTACCTTTAATATTATGAGCATAAGCAATTGCTATAAGCATACAATCGACCAGCTTTCATGGTAGAGGCTGTTTTGACACAAATAAAAACCTAAGGGTGAATATTACACACTGCGAGCTCAGTTAAGCCATTCAAAACAGGAGCTCGAAGGTCACAAGTACACCACCGGAAAAATTATCTTGCAATCACAGATATTCATGAMATTTATTTCTGTCTTGGCTTAGCATAAGCTCAGGTGACTTGTATCCATTATAAATAGAAGGGAAGATCATCTTTTCTGTAGTTTTATTTAAATCATTATTAAATTATTATTATTTATTTAAATCCTGCAGTGCTAACAACCAGTGAGCATGTCTTCCTCTATAACTTTGTACATGGCTCTATTGAAAAAAATAGTCTTTTTTTTGGTGCTAATTAAGAGAAAGAAAAAAAAAAGCTGTGTTGATGGTATATATTAAACTGTAGAATATGTATAGAAGTTTACTGAAATAACTGGTGTGAAATCATATTTTTCAGCCTTATTTTGTTCTGTTCTTTTATGATAAGCAGTTAATGAATTAAGGCTCAATGCCAGACCACATTGAAAACCAGAAGTTTTTGTCTTCAAACTTACCAAAAAAAAAAAAAAAAAAAAAAAAAAAAAAAAAAAAAAAAAAAAAAAAAAAAAAAAAAAAAAAAAAAAAAAGATGTGTACTGGGATTTCATTTTCTCTTATTTAAAAGTTACTTTTATCTTTATTTTTATTAAAATTTATCTTCCAGGAAATGGTTTATCTTGCTTCCCTTATTTTATTTCAAAGAAAGACCTAAAATATCTTTCAATGTATTTATTTGCTAATTATGCTGGAATCTGGCCAAAGACAAAATGAACCTGAGCCTCAGTGACAGACAGTTGTATCTATACAACTGCAATAAGAGAAAAATACTGTAAAATTTCATCCCTTGTCAACACTTCCCCCAATTCTATCAGACAGTATCCTGAAGGTAAGCAGATTTAATCCGTTTATGACTGGAGAAACAAGGGGAAGCTTGTTTTGTGAGAGAGAATTCAGCTCAACGTCAGTAATTACCCAGCAAGAGCGATTGAGTAGACGTTCAGCATCATCAGAGGGGCTCTCTTAGGGACCACTTTGCTGGTAGACCTTTCTCCCTTCAGCTGCTGGAGGCACTCAAGCAGTCATTTTGCAATCATCTACATGCTGAACCCAAGGAGGGAATCACTCTGCACTTGCTGTRAGTTTGGGGTGCCTGGGAGCTGAAGATGCAAAAGCCTTCGGTTTCTCTTAAAGTGACATTCCCCCAGTTCTACTATTATGATTTCATAGTCACATCATTGGGAGTGAAGACAGCGCAGAAATCATCCCGTATAACAGTCTCACTCTTAATAATGACCCTTTATAATGACCCAATACATACCTGTTTAATATAGGGTTTTGAAGAGCTTGAAAACTGAGGACATTAGTGTATCTGAAATACTTCTAATCCTTTAAGTTTTATATGCTTTTACAAGTAGATGTGTATCAATGAATCTGTTGAAATACATTATAGCCAGTTTAGAAATTCCTGCTACTTTCCCTCCTCTTGGAAGTTAACAAGGGCTAAAAGAGAGTAGGTTTAATAGCCTTCTGTAGAATTTCTCTTAAAGTAATCTAAGGAATTGACTAGAGGATAATTTTCTTTCTATAGTTTTATACTCAGAAGCTTCTGTTAGATTCTGCATCCACCTAATTTCCTAGTATGTTTTAAAGATAGTAAAGGGAAAAAACAACATTATCACTTTCTATTAAATTCTATACTACGTTCTCATAAAATTAAACATTATGGCAACCAAATTAATTTTTAAAAAGAAACTGTCTGAAGCTTCACTAATGTCTGGTCACGAACATTAACCAAAACCCCAAGGATGAAATGCACCAAGCCATAAGGAATAAAAGTACTSCAGTTTTAAGAAGCTTGCCCTACAGAAAAGACAAACTAATGTGATTTACTCTGAAATAGTCAAATTTGGGTGTCTGTTGAATGGGCAAAAATGTAGCAGACTGTATATTTGATATTCTGGTACTATTATGATATGGAAGGGTAAGAGAGGCTTCATCGTCTTCAGAAGATGATAGTGAAGAGGAAAGCTCAATATTTTTTTGACTATCAAATCAGAACTGCCCGTGATGAGACCTGTCTTAGTTCTCAGTCCCCCTTTTGTACATTAGTTGTATTGAAGAGAAATATCCTAAATACTGCTAKGGAAGGTTAACATTTACTTATTTAATATTTTGTGGAAAGAATAGCAAGTTAATTGGCCCCTAGAGCACAAAGGATGAAAATTCACAAAATGGTATTTCGTGAGAGCAACCATCTCCAAGATTCCTTGTTAGAGGCGTAAGAAGCAACTTAGAGTACGGATGGATTTTTCTCATCTTAAAGAGAACATAAAAGATACATGATTTAAGGTTTAGTAGATTTGAAACAAATAAACCAAAACAAACAAGAAGGGTAAATCATGTTTTTATCAACAGTAAATATTTCAGTAGTGGGATATAGGTACATTTTTTAAGCACTGGAAGAAGTTGCCTAGAAATCTGTGATTTCTCTATCAAACTATCATTTTAAGATAGGTTACCCCAGCCCAGCTTTTGTGAGCATTTTGAGAGGGRAAATGCATTATATGATTTCTCCAGAAGCTTCATAGCCAAATTTTCAGTTATCCTGAGACAAAGAACAGCAGTCTAACATCTCTTCTGTAGCTGCCTGTGTACATTACTTACAAGAGGCCTTGTGGAGGATGTGTGTTATAGAGCAACACATTCTTCAAAACATTATCAAAGTCTGAAGTTCCTTATTCAATATTTAGCTACTTAAATGAAAAGAATTAGAAATTAGAAATTAGAGTAGACATTAGAAGGGAAGAAAAGGCATGGAATAAGAAAAGTTGAAAAGCAACTTTATGTATTTTGGTGGAAGGTATTGTTTCTTAATACATTTTTAAATAATAATTTCCTCAGTGTCAACTCAGTTTCAGTTTGGATCTTATCATTATTTTTTTTTTTTTACTTTGGTAGAAATTTTTATACAACAAGAAGAAGACTGTAGCTGGTGATGTCCCCCACGGTTCACAAGCAGATCCAGTGCTATTCAACTTATTCATCAGTGACCTGGATGAGGKCACAGAGGGCACATGTGCAAACAAAACTTGAATACTAAATGATTTTCAATCAAATAAATCTTCTTCCGTGTCTATGCCTTACTTGTTTCAAGCAAGAAATATTTCTTGTTTGGTTATGAAAGGGTAGGTATGTGGAACTCACTTTCTTCATTGTCTTTTTTTTTTTTTTTCCTCATTGTCTTTTGTTCTGATTAACAAACACTCATGTGTTTTGTTAAATGTTTAATATGGTAAAGATTTCTTCTTTGTTCAGTAAAAGGTCTCAGCTATGAATATGTTTTTTAATAAAGAAGAGAGCCAGCTTTCTTTAGTTTAGTGTTCTTGAGACATAAATCTTGCTTTTGTAGTGGTTTGCATTTTATGTAATGACTTGCATATGAAAATAAGAGCACAAAAATTTTAAAAGTTTTCCTGTGTTCACAGTTCTTTACAGCTTCTCTCCACTTTAATTATGGATTGACTCTTTTCCGCTTTGTTATATAATATTTTTGTACTCATTTTTCATTTAATATAATGGAAGACCCTTTTGACAATCTAAATTTTACCTGACAAGAAAGAACATTCATTACTTTCTTAGACATTAAACACAATACTAATAGATCAAACTTGGATTAAACTCTCTAGGTAGGAACAATCTAGCTGATCTAGTCATTTAATTTAGCCGATTTAAAGAGTACAGAACTCATGAGGGATAACAAAGGTAGTCTCTGTTCCCTTCAATTTTCAGCAGATCTGAGCTTCTTTTCTATTTCCTAGTAACTTCCAAATTGTTTTAAGCAATATTGTTGTTTTCTTTCACAAATATCTTTCAGTCTGTTTTTCTGTTTTTATAGGATAAGTATAATCAGAGTTTAAGATTCAGACTCAGACTCAGAGTTTAAGCATTTACTTTGGATGCAGGATATTTACAGGATATTAGGATATTTATATCCTTCCTCTTGCTCCAAAAATTTCATATTTTTTTTTTTTTTTACAAAATGTAACAGAAAGAGATTGAAAACAAGCTTCCTCAGAGTACTGTAAAACACTCCTTTTTTTAAAAAAAAAGTAAACTGGAAATGTTTATTTTTCTAGTAAAAAGTGAACTGGATGGTGTACTACCCCACTAAGAAGAGAAAGTTAGGAAGGTTGCATTTTTTTAGGTCTGTGAATTTGGCCTTTCATTTGTTTATTGCAGATAAAGCTGTACTTTATCTGAAATCAAATTTCCAAGTGCTTTCAGCTCCTACTAAACCCATCTTTTTGAGAATGTGCACTATCTTTTTTATGCCTTTATTCACCTGCTGTGATATACACTATGGAAACAGAAAAATCTAGTTTTACCCAGGAACATGTTCCTGGCTGAGATGTTACTCCTGCCTCTGAACACCCCGTTATGTTCTGTATTCATCTACCTACATAGACCAAATTCCAGGTGGGCAGAATGTCAGAGAAGAAAAGTGATTCTGGATGCTTACCTTTGAGTAGGTCATTGTGAAGGGCTTTGTGTGCAAAGTTGGCCAAGGAGAGAAGTTTAAGTCAAGAAAGAAACTAATAGTGTGGGCAGAGGAAAAAAAAAAAGAGTTTTAAAGAGTAGTATGGACAAATTGCTACCAGCACTGGTGAATAACACCAACAATACCATGGTATTAGTCTTTCTGTATTAGGTTATGATAAAGGCGTGTTTTTTTCCCATATTCTGCTCCTTTCCAAATATTCTGCTCCCAGTGGTAAAGTTACCAAAGAAGAATTGACTTTAGGAATAATTTTACCTAGGCTAGATCATGGTGCAAAAATCTGAATATCAGTTTCTAGCTAACAATCCACTCCTCTTTTACAGGTAAAATATACATGCCAGGATTTGCAGTCAAGATTTTAAATACTTTTTCCTCATAAATCTACTGCTAGTTTTCAAAACCTGTGCCAGCACTCCATCATCCACACAGTAAAGGGTGTAATGTTTTATCATATTCAGATGGAACTTCCCGTGTTTCAATTTGCGACTATTGCCTCTCCTCCTGTCACTGGGCACCACTGAAAATAGTCTGGTCCCATCCTCTTGAAACTTACCTTTGACATGTTAAGACATTTGAACACACTGATAAGATTCCCCTCAGCCTTCTCATTTTTTAGGATACACAGGCCCACCTCTGCATATGAGACAGGAGGAGTGTAAAAATGTAGTTGGGATTTGCATATTTATTTAAGATCTTGCTGCAGCTCCTCCTACAAAGCTAAAATGAAAAGGGATGCTGGCACGATGGCTGCTGTTGACTTTTCTGGTCCTTGGGATTTTCTCAGCTGCACAACTTTTTACCTTGCATTATGTCTGATAAGAYAGAACAAGAGATGTCTAGGACAGGGGTCATGCTCTTTTAAGTTACAGCAGCTAATGTGAACTGTCAGCCTGCAGCTGTTAATGTTAGCACTGCTTTTGGCGGAACAAATCTTCAGCTAATGTATAGAGTATCAGTGTATGAGAAGTTTAGAGGACAGTCAGCAGAGGATTTAAATGCATTATATTTGTTACTGTGATTTTTTTTTAATCTTAAGTGCTAGATTAATAAAATGTCTAATGAAGCTTTGCATGTAAGGTGAACTTTGAATRGGTTTTATTCTTCCTTTGAAAATAAAGACTTGGCTTCAAGAAAGCTGGAAGTCAATTTAAAAATCCCTAGTGAATAATTAAGATTAGCTAAAAGAACTTTCTTCAAGCTACCACTTTTTTTTTCTTTTTTTTTTCTTTTAATAAATATTTTGAGAAGCTTCCTAAATAGCAGCAGTTTTCTAGAAAGAGATGACAGATCTAAAGTTGCCATGTATTACATATTATTCACTTTTGTCCTGAAATGCTTCTGTTCTTTGGGACATGAGCACCAAAAGTTCAGACAGACACCTTGAAGGTGCTAGGCAAATGTGCTTTGTCATTGGAAGTCAACAAATACCAGTAAAAAAAAAAAAAAAAAAAAAAGGGGGAATGTCATCTGAAGGCAGCTGTGTTAGAAGATGCATACCTTAGTTGACCCATTTGGCATATTGGTTTGACACTCCTTAGCTGCTCTAGTTGTCCTTTTCTGCAAATGAAACACCTTTCCCAAATGGTGTTTGTTTTTCAACCATAAAAACACTTCAGTCATTTTCTGAGAGCCATAATAAAACGTACTAAAAGACCCTATTGTCTTTTTTCACAGATATGAGACATTACATCCAGTTTGCTGTCTCTGAAATAGCAGAGTAAATTTTGACTAGCAAGTTAAGAAGGCAAGGGAAATCGAAAAAAATAACACGATTATGCAATTTATGAAAATTAGCTTTTAAGGTTTGTGTTGGTAGGTCCTTTAGGATGTGGACTCTAACTGTTAGCCAATATAAGTAAAACTTCATTTTCAAGACAAGGTGTGGGCAGAATTTTAGAACTTGTAAAGTAAGAATGACAATATGAAATATTTCAGATCTGATTGTAGTCTACATAGATCAAAGGTAGGAGTTGTGCCAAAATCTTAAACAAATGAGAGAGAAGAATTACATGAAAGGAAAAGCACCACACCATAAAACAAGATACAAGCRTGAACTGCTAATTACTGTAGATTCCAGAATGCTAAAAATGATTCAGACAAAAATGTGCATAAGATACTCAGAACAACACAGGAACATACCGACAGAAGTGACATAAAAGGAATCAAATATAAGCATTAAGGCAATGTTTATAAACAGAGAAAATTAGTTTTAACAGACAACAGTGAGTTTTCTACAGAGATTCTTACCTCTAATACTTGTTATAGTCCCTCTGGGGAGTAAAGCAAATGTACAAAACTCATTSTCTACATTTTAAAGCACAACTTTTTGATCTGATTTTCTTTTGCCCATAAGCTTTTGCACATTGATGCTATAGGAAAAAATCCACATAAACTTTTTAATCATCTATTTATATTTTATTCTCACCTAGGCATAATTTTATGCAGTTCATAGTATGATTCCTTTTGGTCCCCATTTTCCTTTCACTTATACCAGTCAGCTTAGTTTTCTTTAGGGCATTGTATTTTGATTTGCCAGTTGGAAAGTAATTACAGAAATAGACAAGCAGTTGTTTACATATAAAATTAAAAAAATATATATATATATTTATTACAAATATTTTTGCTATCACTCTTTTTCATATTGTTAATTGCTTTCCCTAATGTATTGTTGCTAGATCTGATTGAAGAAATGTGAAAACCATTCCCAATGCTATTTGTAAGTATAAAATCGGAAAAGAAAATTGTTCGCTCTGGTCTATGTTATTCTCACTATTTTTAGTAAAAGGATGAGGATATGAGTGAATGCCTTAACATGCTGATCCATCAAGAGAGGATACTCATGGCAGGGTATTTCATTATAGCCTTGCAAGTATGTACAAAATTTTGATTTCATTAAAATGGTCGCAAAAAATTCTTTAAGTCTGTGCCTTTCTTAGGGCTGTATTATTTATCTTCATATGCAAAATGAAGGTAATGTCATGTTAATTATATTTCATTGCAATCACACAATACACATTTTACTACTAAGAAAGAAATAATTTTTTTAGGAGGATCCTTACTTTCTTAGATAATCATATTAATTTTTTAAAAAATTGGAAAGAAAATAAACTAAGAATTATCAGAATTATTCATTGTAAAATTTCCTGTCTTTTGAACAATTTTATTTTAAAAGCCCATGCAACATGACTTCCCCTATTTCCATGGGGAGGACATTCAATTTAGAAAAGAAATAATGACAGCTCTTAAGTGAGTTCCCTCCTCCCCTGGCCTTAATTTAAGCTCACTGAATGATCTGCTTCCTTTGGGCATATCCGCTCAAGGTGACATTAAAGAAGACTGGGATGTGAGCACACTTCTTCAGAATATTAAGGCTAAATACTCCCATCCCAATCTACTGAAATTAAAAAGAGTCACTACATTGACTGCAATTAGCTTTAGATTTTGCCTTTTAGAAGACATCCTTATTGTATAGGATACTGTATTTCATAGATTTAAAATTTTCAGCCTGTAATGCAATAGCAGAAATATATATATATGTGTGTGTGTATGTGTGTGTATATATATATATATATATATACACTTATACATATAAATAGCTCACATGGAAAGATATCATTATAAGATCATTAATAACTCTCATGAAGACTAAGCTTGCAAGCAGCAATAGCATGCATGTTTCATCTGGCTGATCTTTATCAAAAACAGTATAGCTGGAGCATAGGAAGTACATCATACTATGACAGCCATAGTACTTTATCCTCAGCTTTCCTATTCTATTTATGCAAGTCTGATTTGCACTGTTGTATCTCTGATGACAGTTGGTTTATTACTGTGTTATCTAGATCGGTTATCCTCCAGATATTTGCAAATCCTGACCAGTCACATCTGCTCATAGAAATCCTACCATCATCATGAGGCTGACCCAAAAGATATCCTGAGCTGTTCTACTAAATAACAGTTCCAAGGAAGGTTTTGGGGACAAGACCAGATTACTGACTTCTTTCTCTGCTCTGTCGGTAACAACAACCTTTATTACCTTCTAAATATTCAGTCTAAAAAATGCTTCTATTTTTGTTCTCAAGCAGCCTCAAATGAGTGTGAATCTCATGGTGAAGTTTATTAAGCTAAGCAAAGCCATCTCTTCATTGCTTTCTAAGTTTCATAAATTCTGTCTTTGTGTTATACCCAGAGGAATAAAATAAAAACCAATAAAATAGAATTAAATAAAACAGATAGACATCAGGTGGAAAGCTCTTATGCTGTACATGATGCACTAATACTAGGGTACATGATAATTCCTTTCACTTCACTTCTGAGAATATTCATTTTATTTATTATTTCTTCCCTGAGAGGTCCTGGTCCTTCATTTCTGACAAAGGGTTCATTTTAATATAAATAATAAAGCTTAAATGCTGTGACCRCAGAAAATACAAGAGATTGTCAAAATGTTCTTGAAATGTTGCTTATTCATTATTTATTTAAATAACCATCTAGAGGTAGCCACAATTAAATAAAACCAAAGGATATTCTTTTRGGATGTTCTTTACACATTCACGTCTTGGTCACAGAGACATTTAAGGAATTTTGAGTTGAGTATAATTTACCTAAGTGGCACACGCATATAGATCCCTTCCTGATTATAAAATATATAGAAGATGCCAAAGGACTGAAAAATATTAGATTCAGAATGTATTTTTTGTTATAGAACCCACATTTTCTATTAATTTATTTAAACAGAATTATTATAATATCATGAGAAATAACACTTTTCAACATTTATATGTTTTTTATGTATCTTGAAAAATACCCAGACATCCTACTTGATTATTAAAATGAAGAAAGATTTATTTTCAGTAATAAGCACATGAAAGATAATTTTAGTAAAAGTAAAGGTATTTGAAAAAAAAAAAAAAAAAAAGATGTAACATGTAATTTGACCTGGTTTTAATTTCCCGAATATTTAAAAAAAAAATACCCTTTTTTAATAGGAAAAAAAAAGAATTAAGATGGGGAGTTTTCTTACCTAAATGTACTGAGAAGAGAAATAAATAATAAGGAACAGTTCTAACACAACCTAATATTTGTTTTAGCAGTAGGARCACTGTAGTAGTTTCTCAAATAATTCTATTTCATTGATTTTTTTTTTTTTTTCATTTTATCATCAGGCTCTGTTTTCCTGCTTTATCTGTATTAAATTACACTCTAAAGTAGCCATATTTCTTGATCAGGCACTGTACAAAAATATATAGATGAGGAGCTTGTCAGAGTAGAGGAGCAATGACAGATGAAATCTCCAAAAAAATCTCTTAATTCTTGAGAAATAAAATACAGAGAGAATGTAAATTATCTCCCATTAGCTAATCAGCAGGTAAGGATTTGTATAAATGAAGAACAAAAATATGATCTTCCTATGTCTCCTCACATTATTTGTGTTCTGTGATTAGGTGAACCAATTCATTTTCAATATAATAATCACAGAATCACAGAGTCACAGAATAGTTAAGGTTGCAAGGGACCTCTAGAGAGCATCTAGTCCAACCTTCCTGCTCTAGCACGGACACCTAGAGCATGTGGCACAGCGTGGCATCCAGGCAGGTTTGGAAGACCTCCAGAGAAGGAGACTCCACAAACTGTCTGGGCAGCCTGTGCCAGGGCTCTGTCACCTTCACAGTAAAGAAGTTCCTCCTCACATGGAGATGGAACTTCCTATGTTGCAACGTACACCAATTTCCCCTTGTTCTGTCACTGGTCACCACTGAGAAGAGTTTGGCCCCTTCCTCCCTACATTCTCCCTTAAAGTATTTGTACATTTTGATAAGATCCCCTCTCAACCTTCTCTTCTCCATGCTAAACAGGCCCAACTCACTTAATCTTTCCTCATACAAGAGATTCTCCCTTAATCATCTTGGTTGCTCTATGCTGGACTCTTTCTAAMAGCTCCACATCCCTCTTATACTGGGGAGCCCAGAACTGCACACAATATTCCTGGTGCAGCCTCACCAGAGCTGAGCAGAGGGGCCAGATCACATCCCTTGACCTGCTGTCAACACTCCTCCTGATGCAGACCAGGATCCCATTGGCCTTGGGATCTTGGCTGCTGCCTCATCGTTAACTTGGTGTCAACCAGGACTCCCAGGTCCCTCTCCGTGGAGCTGCTCTCCAGCAGGTCRACCCCTAATCTGTACTGGTGCCTGGGGTGATTCCTTTCCAGGTGCAGGACTCCTCACTTGTCCTTGTTGAACCTCAGGAGGTTCCTCTCTAACCAACTCTCCAACCTGTCCAGGTGCCTCTGAACAGTAGCACAGCCTTCTGGACTCTCAGCACTCCACCCAGCTTGGTATCATCTGCAAACTTGCTCAGGGTGCACTCAGTGCCCTCATCCAGGTCATTGATGAACAAGTTGAACAGCACTAGGCCCAGTAGTCCAGGGGACACCAGTGATCACAGGCCTCCAACTAAACTCAGAACCTCTTATAATCACCCTCTGAGCTCTGCCATCCAGCCAGTTCTCAATCCACCTCACTGTCCACCTGTCCAGTCCACACTTCCAGAGCTTTCCTATGAAGATATTAAGGAAGATGCTGTCAAAAGCCTTGCTGAAGTCTAGGTAGATAACATCCACGGCTCTCCCATCATCAATCCAGCCAGTCACCCCATCACAGAAGACTACCAGGTTCTTCAAACATGACTCCCCCTTGGTGAATCCATGCTGACTAGTCCTGATCACCTTATTTTCCTTCACATGCCCAGAGATGCTCTCTAGCATGAGCTGTTCCATCTCCTTTCCAGGAATGGAGGTAAGGCTGACCAACCTGTAGTTGCCCGGCTCCTTTCTCTTGCCTTTCTTGAAGACTGTGGTGATATTGGCTCTATTCCAGTCCTTCGGCTCCTCCCCTGCTCTCATGACCTCTCAAAGATGATGGAGAGTGGATGAACAATAAGGTCCGCCAGTTGCCTCAGAACTCTTGGGTGCATGGCATCCAGGCCCATAGSTTTATGGGTGGCCAGTTTGCCTAAATAATCCCTAACCCAATCCTCCTYGAGCAGTGGAAAGTCTTCCTCTCTCCTGGCTCTCTCTCTTTTACCTGGACTTTGTAGTTCTTGGGGGCTAGCCTTAGCAGTAAAGACAGAAGCAAAGGCAGCATTTATTATCTCTGCCTTCTCTTCATCCTCTGTCACCAAGGCACCCTCCCTATTCAGCAGTGGGCTAACATTTTCCCTAGTCTTCCTCCTGCTGCTGCTATATTTGCAGAAGCCCTTCCTGTTGTTCCGGACCTCTCTTGCTAATTCCAGACTGGCCTTGGCCTTCCTCGTTGCATCCCTGTATTCTCTGACAATGTGCCTATATTCATCCCATGTGGCCTGGCCCTTCTTCCTATGATGTATGTTCTCTTTTTCTCATTAGGAGAAACCCAACAGCTCCTTGCCCATCCCTGCAGGTCTCCTGCCCCCCTTATTCAATAATTAAAAGCTGTTTGGCCTAATGGAAACATTTGGACATATGAGAAGATAGCAAATGTTCCTTATCACCACAAATTAGGAAAATACATTCAACTAGTATATTTCTGTACTTTGCTATTTATATATTAATCAGTTGCCCAGGTGAAATGTATTTCATTCCATATTTTATTCAGATATAGTTATTTACAAAGAAATACATGTTCTATAAAGGAAGATTTGGAAGTAAACATTATATTTTGCAGAGAAACTTAGCATTTTTTTTAAACATTCTTTCTCCTATTTTTCCAGGGCAAGGACACGTAGAACACCTGTCTGCTAATATATCATACTGCTGCTAGACAGAACGTCATTTCTAAAGGCTTTAAGACAAAATTCGAATCTAATAACCCAGTTCAGGTATTATTTAATAATAAATTGAAGATACAGTGCATACTTCCTATTCTCTAAAATGTTCTGACCATTAAAAGAGCCAAGCTGAAACCATATTTCTTTTGATGCACTTCCATGTGCCTGATGTACTGATTCCTTCCTGCCTGCCTGCCTGATTCCTCCTCACTGTAAGGTCTCTTAAGTACTGGTTAAAAGATGTTAAATGTTTGTTTGATTTGGTAAGAACAATATTAATTGTCATCTAGGGAAAAGAAGATCCTCAGTCTAGAACCTACTTAGGCAGATGTGTGACTTCAAGCACATTAGCAATCTTGCTATTTTTAGGTGCATTACTGACATGCAATGTGATTCTGTCATAATTAGTCTGGTCAAAAGACGTAAGAAAAAATTACCTATCTCCCTTCTTTTCCATATGACTATATAATTTATAAGGTRTGTGTTATAAATATCAAGGTGTTTTATAAATTATCCTTTTTGTATGACTACACAAAATACAAGACCTGGAAGGTTTGATTACAACTGGGACGTTTGAAGAACTGTCTCTTGAACTTGAAGCTTCTACTACACAGCAAATGTATTCCAGACAAGTACATCAGTGTCACAGGGTTTTTTGTTTGCTTTTAAAGAAAACTCAGCTGTCTCTTAACTGTCAAAGTATATTCACATGCTATGCATGGAAACAGAACCTTAATCAGAAATGCATATATATATATACATATATTTAAATTACAGTATTCAGTTAAATAGAAATCAGTCCATACCTGTACTGCTGTTGTGTGCATCTGCCACATCTCCAGTTTCAGGTCAATCTGTATTGAAGGTTGCAGATGACCAGTTACATTTATGCATATGTTATTTCTACTGTAATTTCTGTAATTTCTGTAATTTCTACTGTAAGTGCATGTAATTTCTACTTCAAAAGCAGTTTGCACATAAAAATATCTATAATATGATCATCATTTAGAAAATATGAATAAATTACTAAAATATGAATAAATAGCCTACTCAGATTTCCAGTATGTGAAAAAAATATACTTCTTTTTTCCAACTTCTTCTTTACTTCTTGTTTTACTTTTCTAGATTGGTTTTTCAAAATCTTTGCAGGGATGTAAAAGATTTGAGTGTGTTGGTACATGTACATGAAGAAAGAATATTAAATACAAGAAGAAATTTCTAATCTGCTGTAAAAGAATACAATAACATGGATTTTAAGGAAGCCGAAACTACTATCATAAACTGAGAACTCTCTTAATTACATTATGACAATCTAGTTTAAGAGTAATTGAAAAATATGTATACCYGAAGTGCAAAATATGTTAATGTTTTTCTATTGCATAAACACACTACTAAAATTGTTTCGAGTCTTACTTTTCCTATAGCATCTGCTGTAAAAGAATAATAATAAAAAAGAATTCTTTTATAATTATATTGCAGAAATCTAGGAGGAGTAAGACACATTCGCAGTCCAGTGGGTTTAAATATGCTCGATCATTTTTTTTTTTTTGCAGAGTTTGTAATCCACGGAGTGGATTCCCAATGAGCCTTTTTCTGTCTTACCTAATAAAGCCTTACCTATAACTTCCTGAAAAGGAATTATCTTAGTTATGATATAGTTTGTAGTTATAATAATTCTCATTTTAACAATTCTACTGGAAAGCAGTGTCAGGAAATATATGGTAGAAAGAAACAATAAACTCACCAATAATCAGTCCAGCCTGATTTCACAGAGATGGGGAGAAAACATTTTATTATGTGCCCAGGACTATGTCATTTGCATGCTCATTCCAATGAATTGTGTATAACAAATACTTGGAATACAAGTTTGATGATTGATTGCATTAATCACTTGAAATTGAAATTTTAGTATTTATACATGACACACAGGGATTTTGGCTTCCTGTTCATATTCAGAAAATAAATGTGCTGCAGTTAAAAAATTAAAAATGAAAAGTTTTCTGATTGATGTTGCTTTTAATTTAGTTGGAATCATAAATCATCCTGTGACTTTTTGTGAAGTCTTTTGTATTCGTCACTAGGTCACAAAGTGGCCTCTGTCTTCATCTCCTGACTGCCGTTTTTTCACCTCAACCATGATGTAATGAAATTGGTTTCAGAGAATGTGTAGGATGAATAGAGATATCTTAGTCTTGATTCTCATTTCGTTATAATCAGTACAACTTCCAGCTTCGTTTCTAATGTGAAGACGTACCTATATTGCTATACAGTAAATAGTATCAAAATCAAGCCCATGGTTACATCAATATGGAATCTTAATTTAAATAACTAAAGCTTATGAATGAGGAAACTCTTTCTTTTAAATAAAGAAGACAAGCACAGATCACAGTCTTAGGACAGCCAATATGTTATTAAATCAGAAAAAAAAAAAAAAAGAAAAGAAAGGGAGGGTATGGAAGGCATGAGCAAGGAAATGCAAGGAAGGTAAATTCCAACTCCTGAATGTTTAACATTTCTTAATGTATTTAAGCATGTTTATTGTTTATTAATAATCATGAATGTACCTTTGTCTACTCTGAAAAATAAATTTTACTTTCTTGTCTATCAAAAATACATATTCAGTAGCCTTAGTTAAAAGAGACATACTACACTTTTTTTTTCCTTTTACAGTTTTATTCTCTCTTCCTGGCTTTTACAGTGTTTTCATCTGCTCATGAGTCAAAATTACAAACTGTGCTGACCTGCATGGCTCTTCAATAATGTGGTTAAGTGTCCCTAAGGGGCTATTTTCTGAAACTATTAAGCTCTCCTGATTTGTAATCTTGGACACAGTTAACCTTGGGCAGGAACAGCACCACTGTTTTTAGACAGAAACTTAGGAATAGCCACAGTAGAGGAGAAAACCTATGCATCTAGTCTGGTTTCCTCCCTCAGATAATGTTCAAGAAAAAGGGACATACAAGAGATTTAAAAATCCAATTTTCTGAACAATCACAAATGACCTGACCTGCCAGTGCAAGAAATTTCTCTTAACACAAAGAAATTTATACTGTAGTGTGCCTTAAAGGATAGGAAACTCTCTCTAATCACAGGAAAAAATCCTTTATAATATAAAATGAAAGATTATATTATCTTTGAGAGTATTTTTTTAATCCAGTTTTTGGTCTGAAGTATCTGGAAGCATTAAATTTCACATAATTAGTACATTGTATAAGTAAAATTAAAATAATATCTTGCCTCTCAGTTTCACTAAAAGTCCTCCAGCTTCCCGTTTTCCCTTTTGAATACTCAGAGTAGATAAGCCCATGCTTGAATTAGTCTGTGTCTCATCTCTGATTGCAACTCTGTTGCCGTGTAAATGATCCAAATAATGGTCTTACATTTTCACCAATGAGGATTGTGTTGGAAATAAAGCTGAAAATGTCAACTGCTGGAAATCTTTTTGAAGTATCCATGCCTAAGATTCAGATTCTCTCCATGCATACTATGAACCAGTCTTTATCATACTGAGGGTGTCTCAAACAGAGAACTGCTTGGTAAGGCATTAAAATGATCTCTAGAGGTCCCTTCCAACTTTAAACATTCTGTGATTCTGTGAAAATCAGAATCTATAGTACAGATCAGAATCTATAGTACAGAGCTGAGTATAGACAAAGCTGAGTGGACTAATCAAAAAGTTACTTTATTTTGACTCTTTAATATAAATTAAAAGTGAGTTAATTAAAAGAAGCAACTAAAAGAAGATATTTCATCATAGAAGAACCTGACTACTTGCTTTCATTGTTTTCTTCCAAACAGCCTTATCTTGCAATGGGTGCCTGTGAGCTGAGGGTGGCTGCTGCAGGAAACCTGTCAGACTCCAGTCTCTCACCACCTTATAACCATCTTGACTAGATAAAAAGGATAGGGAAAATTCACCACAAAAAGAGATTAAACACAAAAAGAGATTACTTACTGAGGATGTGAAATCTGTGGAGATATTTGCATGCTTGACTGAACTCAGCCTTTTACAACCAGATCTAACTGGACCTGCTTTTAGATTTGCTGACTTTTGGGGATCTCATCTAATTTAAATAACGATATGAATCAGTGATCCTATTCAAGGTGTCACAGTTCCATTTCTATCAATTTTCTCAAAGGCCTGCACACTTTTATTCATTATTCATCAGAAATTGTAAGTTATAATTCCAAGCTCTACCTACTATTTCATGCTTACAGAGAAATAATATGAATACACAAAATTACAAAAGTTGTTGAATGCTGTATTTGAAAGCTTTAAAAATAAGGTCATATTTACTCTAGAACAAAAGTTAGCTTTGGTCTAACTTAGTCTATTACAAAACATGTTTCCTTATGTCTTATGCTATGCCTAAAGCCTTTCATTTCTGAAGTGTTCTTTTTTTTTTTTTTTTTTTTTTTTTTGCTTCTAGCTGTGAATATCTACATTTTCTGCTTCGTTAGGTAAGGTTGCTGTATTAAGGCAGGTAATTTGTTTTTACAACTTCTAAAATTATCTGTCACTGTACTTTTTCTTTCCTTCGTGTTAACTTGATCACCTGATCATTGTGTCTAATGTTCTGTATATTTAGTCAGAGTCAACATTCTTTGTTCTCTCAATCTCTGTACTCTTATCATTGTTTTAATATTGTTTTAGAAATTAAAAAGAAGATGTGACAAAAGTATCTTCAAAGCTTAATGCCTAAGACATTCTGTTTAGCATGATAATCCTTCTTTCTCCTTATCCTCCCTGGTAGAATTTCTTTTTTTCCGAATTATAAAATAACTACTAGCTTTGTTTAACACTGTTTTAGCATAAGTACATGATGCTTTCTGTTATTTCAAGATTTTCATATGACAGCTACACCTAAAAAGCTCCTATTAAAATATAAAAGTACTCATATATAAGAAATCTTCTGTATTTTAAAAAAACACTTCTTACATATATCTTTTAAACTAGATTAAATTTTTAAAGTGTGTCCACAACAACTTCTAAAGTCTTCTGTATAAAGCTTCCAAGACTGCTTTCTACTTTTGCTAAATCAAAGATCTTTTGCACTCCATAAAAGATATACTAAAAGCAGTCTTCATAAGTGGACTTACTGTCTCCAGATGACCCATAACTAATAAATTACTTATGAATCCTGCTTGCTGTCATGACTTATTAATATCCAAAATCCTTTTTAATCTCTTACCAAGCACTTTTTGAAGGGCTTGTTGAAGAACTCTAAAAATAAGCCAAAGAAGCACAGTTCTTGAAGTCCTTGATGTTTCATTCCTTAATTTAAACTAGTGCCTTTGAATTTCTACATCATCCACATATTTACATTCTACATATGTTACAGACTTTCACTTTAGAGTGGTTTAAATAATGGATGGGAAAAATAAACAATCAAACTAACAAACTTTTTATGAATTTCCCAGGATTTAGCCAGAGCCTGAATAGTTAATAGAAAATGTAAGTCAAGATCCCCCAAAATATTTTTAGTTAAGAATTTATATGCCAAATGATATTGTTATTGTCCCTCTGGTTTGAATCATAAAACATAAGTAGATGAAGTGATTGTACTTTTTTCTCTATAGCTCAATATTCAGGATCTTCAGACACACTGAAAGAAAGATATGAGAAACTCCACCCCTTACTTTGCTTAAGAATGTGAAATTGAGGATGAAAGTTCCAGTTGCTAGACAGTGACTTTTCCATCGCTTGTGACTGACATCAGCGATGACCATACATACCACAGAGAATTATTAAATACGAATTTGATGATAAATGATTAGAGAGAAAGAGTGAATCTTTTTCTATCTTTGTAGCATAATACTGAACAGGATGTGACAAGAGGAGATGTTGCTGTCAATGCTTAGGTCTTACTTTAGACAGAGTACTATGATAACATAATGATAAGTATACAGCCTTTCTTAAGAGAGTCTATTGCCTTTATATTCAAATTATTTGTCAAGCTTTTTTAAAACTATGGTATTTTTCAAAAGGCCTTCCAGCAAATGGATCCAGCATGCAGGATTCCAGCATCCAGGCCAACTCAAGGTAAAAGAATGCCTTTTGCATGGTTCCCATTAAGCTCACATATCTGGATAATATCACTTTCAAGTATCACAAAGTGCTCCAGTATCCTGAAATGAAAGATGAGAACACAAGTCTGTGGGAGCTGCCCTAGACAAAACATTTAACAATACTTGTTCCATTCTCTTTTATTGATGAACTTATGATGAACTAACTGACCCAAGAGGCTGCTATACCCTTTACAAGGTTAATCCAGAAGCAGTGCTGCGATCTTGTCACAATGAACTCCATTTAAAACAGAGAAAGTAAAAGCACATCCATTCTGAATGTGCTTTTCCTATTCCTTTGGCATGGGACAATAAAAAAGAAAAGATAATATGATCCTCCACTGCAAAAGTATATTTCTGGAAATGCAATTGTAGGCAATTGAGTTTCATGCATACAAGCACAAAACTCCTATCTCACATTGCTTTGTACTGCCACCGCAGAATACCTATTTTAATGGGAACAGTCAAATATGTTATCCTTTTAAATCCTCCTCAGTCAGAAAAACAAATCAAATGAACAACAACAACAACAAAACAGATGATAATCTAACTTCACCATGCACAGTTAAGTGCTTTCAAGATTTATAAGGCTCTACATTTTAAGTAGTGCAGCAAGTTTCTCAGAAGTCTTGCTTCATCTCATATATTCTTTCAACACTATTAAGTAAAGTTATAATGTTAAAATATTAGATAAAATTGATGAAACAAACCTGAGCATAAAGCTTCCTAGAGGCATTCCAAATGAACTTTTGTTCTTGTTGTTAAAAATATTCTAAATTGGTAACAGGCTACTCTACTATAAAGAGATGAATATTTTTAAATAGGAATGCTTAAGTAATTGTGAAAACAGAAGACTAAGTCTATTCTAGTTCTGTATTATCAGTTATACTTAAGGAACCTTTTATTGATAGTGAAACATGCATATTTCCCATTCATTTTCCTTCAAAAAAATCTCGAGTTCAAAATATTTTTTTWAAAAAATCTAGTTTAGGAGGTGTCATCCAGGAAGATTAAATTATCTAAAATTGAGATACTAATAATGAGTTGTAAACATTAAATCACTGAGTATCTCTATATCTCTATAATATCATATATCTCTACAATATTATTTTTTTCCAGCATTATATTATTTGGAGAAAAATTAAAAAAAAAAAAAATCAATGATCTTTAGACATATTTCCTCATCAGTTGATAAAAGAATAAAAACAAAATCTATGATGTCACCTACAATTTTATGAATAGTCTGGCCACAACAAACTAAATACACTCTCTTTTTCCCTTTTATTCAAGAAATGAATGACAAAAGCTAGTAGGCACTATGTTTTGATGAGCAGAGCTGTAATTCCATGAGAGTGGCATCTGATATGTTTTGACTTCAGTTGTGTAAATAAAAATTTTTTCAGTATACAAGAAGAAAAGTGTTTCAAGTTAAAGTGTTAAATTGGTCAGTTGTCTTTTTAGCCATTCAATTCTTTCAACTAATCTTTCTACAATTTGTTTCAAAACATTCTTCAGGAGTGAAGAATGTAAGTCTGTTTAAATTTAAAATATTAGTGCTCTACTTTATCTATTTTTTGATTTTTTTGAATTTTTTTTGAAAGAACATGTGTAAAATGAAGGGGGGAAGCTCAGTCATTTTTTCCAAATAATACTTTTATGATACAAATTCTTCTCCTATTTTTTTCCTCTCCAGAGGAAAAACAAAGCTCTTTTAGTAAACTARTAGGGTTTTGTATTAGAGATTAAGAAGCATGAATACAATTATTAAAGGGTTAATGGCAATGATGAGTCTTTAAATACTTGTTTAATTGTATGATTTAGAGATAAACAAGTCTATAGGCTCCTCATAAGTGGTTTATTGTTATCTATAGTGCTTCCACTTGAAATTATTTGCAGCCCTCCAAACAAATGCAACACACAGATACACAACATGTTTATAATGGCTGCTAATCCTTAACTCTCAAACTAACAAACGGAACCTTAATAAAAAGCATATTTGAAAGACAAAACTTGCAGTTATGAAAATAAAGGGGAACTTATTCCCTCATGCCTGGTGTGTATTTCTAAATGTATAACTCCTTAAAGATGCTGAAATTGCAACTACAATTCAGCCAGTGTAATTTCTACTATCCTCTTTATTACTTTATGAATTAAACAAACACTGTAAACAAACAAACAACTTGAGTAAATAGTCATAATCTATTCATTTTYGTTCTCCTTCTGCTTAAATTTTATAAACCAGATCATAATGTACACTAAATTATATTCATGTGCTAATTAAAAATAAGTGGTCCTCTGGGAAACTGACAGTAAGTTGTATAACATCAAAACCAACTTAATAGGAAAATTGGTTGGAAGTAAAATCCAGCAAAACTTTGCTTTTACTGTCATTAATAATGTATTATGAAAAGTTGTCTCTGTCAATACAATGATCCCTGAAATAGTTACTAAAGAGCAGTACGTAATAAACCCTATCCTGCAATAATTGTTTATGGATTCTTCTTAGCTAATTACCATAGAGTTGTTCKATAACAAAGCATTTGTCTTTTGTGAGTCAGGAGGGGTTTGAATACCTATCTGTGTTCTTTTTGCAAAAACTAACTGGAAATGCCAGACTCTTCAGACTCTTAATAACACTTAGAAGAAAAATAAACAAGCAAACAAACAAAAATAAATAAGTAAATAAATAAACAAATAAATAAATAAATAAATACTGACAGTTTTTTCTTCAGTCTGAATTTTCAGAGCATGATAATAAGCTGTAGGCTTAATGAGATGTAGGCTGAATGAGAATGGTTTTCAAGTTAAAAAGTCTATCTGTTTCAATTAAAATTCTGTAAGATTATACTTCTAGTTCATAATGGTCATTTTAATTCTTTAATGTAATCAAAAAACTGACATTGAAAGAGATGAACATTTCTCCTCTTTTTAAGAAGAAAGAAGATTCACATCCTGATGGATTGTTTACTTCTTTAATTGTGTTGTATAAGTCAATTGAATCAGCAAGAAGGGAAAAAAAATTCTCTAGGACTGACCCAATATTTTTTTTTCCTTTGCTATTTTTCCCTTTTCCCACAAATTGAAAAATCAGTTATTTGCACAGCTTTAATCCCAGCSATCATCTCTGTCTGGTGATGTCGGATTTACACTAGGCCTGTATTAGGTTGAATTTCACTAAGAATGGATTATGAGAAACCTCTTTTTAAGGATTAGTCTTAGCTTTCACAAGAATTTATAGAGAAACATATTCAGCCTCGTCTACAAATTGTTTGTGCTATAGGCAATAAAGTGGTCTTCTTTTATCCACATCACCCAACTGATTTAAATCAGACTGAGGGATCCTATGCCCACCTTTCATTCAGGATAAATGTGTCAAATCATTCAAACTCTGTMTGTTTGCTGCAACTGAAACTATAATAATCTCCATCTCTATTCCTGGGATAGTTTAAAACTCGAAATACAAGCATATGTTAGCAAAGAGCTTCCTATTTTTKTCTAGATCTTATTTCTGAAGAAAGCATAGCTGTGCTTACGGAAAATAGAAGCAAGAAAAACAAACAAAAAAACAAAAGAGAGATATAGCATAGACTTGAGGATTTAGATAAAATAAGTATTTTTTTTCATGTTGAATTCCGCCTAGTAGATCTGCTCTACCTGCTTGTAAAGGAAAATGAACCTCGTACATTTTCAGAATAAAAGATTTTCATCAAATATTTCTGACTTTGCCATTATATGTTCACAAAAACAAGATGAAAAACAACCAGTCCTTGCTACTTAGCTACTGAAAAACTAATATYCCTTTTCCTTCCTTTGTTATCTAGATCTGAATTTTTAGAGTCATTACACTACAATGATGTTACTGTTTTATTGAAGCAAATATAATTTTAATTGGTAAGGAAGTTAACAGTTTTATCTTCCTTATTGAGGAAGTCTTACTATTAACTGATACAAAAAATACGATTCTAAATTGTATTAATTATTATTATTTATTTTTTTAATTGTAGTTGTACYTTAAAGACAGATTCAATTAAAGTGTAAATATTTTATACACTGCATTTTATTTGAAGTTTCTTATTTGACTTTCTAAGATGATGGTAATTCAACARCAACTTTAGAATTGTGGGGCTGTAAATCCATAGAGCATTTCAAGGTCAAAGATACAGAGATCATTTATAATAACAAGTTGGCTTTAAAGTCATTTCTCTATGAAACATAATGGCAGATGGCATGTTAAATACCAAGAAGAAAATGTGCATTCTGCACAAACTGACTTACAAAAAGTTTGTATTCCTGTAGATTATCACAGGGACCAGTTTTGTCAGAAATGGAGTTGAAGAATTAATAGGAAATGGAGAGTATTTTCCCTCTTTTACTGCTATACTAGTGCTGTTTAGTGCAGGCTACCCTCAGAAGGGAGATTTTCAAAGGCACATATAACAGTCAGAAGCCCAAATCCAGTTCTTTGGAAGTCGGTTGCAGTCAGTCACCAAGCTGGTATTTATGCTTTTGAAAACCTTCCCTGAATGCCAAATTCTGTACAATGCTGAGCACCAGTCAACAGGAGACAGGGCAGCTCAGCACTTCAGGAGATCAAGCCCACAACCTCTTTTATGGCATTTATCTTGCACGAAAAAAAATTCAGTCGATGTTTAATTGATAGTCTTGCTTTAAGTTAATGTTCTGCTTTGGGAATGTTCTATACTTTTCTCTTACTATGTATTATGTCTTATAGTCACACTTGGGGTTTTAGTCCCCGTGAGTATGACATGTCTGTCTTAACCAAGGCAATTTATTTTGTTATGTTTAAAAAGCTGTCTCATCTGCTTCTTCTACCTTTATCTCATATATCTATAAAATGTGCAAAATCACACACATACAAAATACAAAAATAAATCCCCCGGCAGTGTCCTGCAGAGAAACAACCTCAGCATCATATCAGTAATGAAACTAATGTACAGTGTCAAATGCTATTATTCTCAAAACACACGGTGAGCCTGAGAGACAGCAGGGAATAATGTCACATCTTCAAAAACTTACAAAGAAAAAACACATTCATTATGTATACACACTGATAAATATAAATTTGACTGAATAAGAGAAAAATAATTGTAAAWATGTAATGATGATACTTATATGACATATTCCAGATAGAATTTTAGGCTTTGTTTCAGTAAAGAATGACTGTGCAGAGCTTTAACTTGTACTGAAGTRCAGTCTTATTCATCAAAATATGTCCTTAAAAGTGAATACATTTATAAGAATAGAGACACATTTTTAATTTTGTATTTTCAGAGARGTAGGAGCTATATGTGTGATCATTTTACAGAAGTCAGAAGACTTAATTCTCCAAATCAATGCATTTCTGATCATGTGAAATAGTCCCAGATTCCAAAACAACAAGCAGAGGTTCAGTAAATTTTGAATGATGCTTTTCATCCCACTATTCATTTTCCTTTTAATTCTTACCTTCTGATAGAATATTGGAAAATTTCAGTCTTCATTTTTCTTTCCATAAGGATTTATTCTGTCCTGAAGGCACTTTCCCAGATTTCCTGCTTACCACAACACTGGTATTAATATTGTCTACTGTAAGGCTTTTTTATCTTCATTTTCTTTAAATAAATAAATAAATAAATAAACYTCAAACAAGTAGCAAGTTAGTAGTCTAGTAAATGAAAATCTTTGTCATTACTAGCATATATTAAGTATCTCTGTATTTGCTGCACATGATAGCCCGAGATTTGACTATTAGGTGATTTGGAAATTTCATATAGTATATTCTTATTTTTCTTAAATTTCTACTTGAAGACRGAAGAAATCCCAAGCTTTAGAAACAGGCACTGAGCCAGGTATGTCTATAAAGGTCTATGTATGTCTATATATTACAAATCTTCAAGTGCACTCCTATTTGCAACATCTTATTCAGAGATAAATTTTTGGTGAATATTTCAGGATTCAGAGAAGAATTTTTCCTGTTTTGTGAATGTATCAAACATACCTTTGATCTGTCAAACAATCTATGTCTCAACAACAAATGTACATCTGCAGTGATTCCAGGGGAACTAACTTTGTGTCTGTTGCTGTTGCTGGCCTGGCAACTGATGCTTGCAAAATCTATGAAATATTAAAAAGCACACATAAAAATTATGACAAGTGCAGTAAAGAGAGAATGAAAAAAGAAAAGATACTTAAAAAAAAATCACAGTCTCCTGAGGCTGTTTTGTGAGATGGTTAAATATTCCCACACCTATGTTATTTAATAATAATGATTCTCAAGCTATCTGGCATTATATTAATTTATATTTTGAAATAGTGACAATTAGCACACATCATGAATAATAAAAATTACCTACTAATGATTTGTACCTGTGCAAAATTTACCTTCTATTTGTTCCTTGAAGTTTTCTCCTTACATTTTTCTAGTGGTGAAAGGTGGCACAAATCATTCGATAAGAATTTGAATTATACAGTGCCATGAGAGTGACAGTCTCATAGTCACTGAAATTAACACACTTTCATGATTCCAGCTACGTTTTGCTAAAGTATTGAACTGTATCCTCCCTTACACATTTCTGAAAGAGACATCTCTGTCATTACAGTAATATTCACTCAGCAGATGCAGTAAGTAGTAAAGATAGAGATATAGCTGTATTAATCTAATAAAAAGCCATTCCATCCATTTACAAAATGAAGCTCTTTACAAAATTCATGGTCTCTAAATCTTATATTAAATCTTTCTAAACTGAGTATATGAGAACTCTGATTGCAAACTTAAAACAAATACATCTACAAAGACAGAAATCTGCCACTTTAATTCCCAGCTTTAAATCATTCTGTTTTTCAAACCTTTACTCAAGGTAAAAATTGAGAGGAATAAAAAAATGAGAATAAAATGAAAACAAGCTGCTAAACACTCATAAAAATGCTTTTACTTAGATAGCAAACATAACTCTCTATGTGAGAGTTATGAAACCCTCAGATAGTGGTGATATGCATATATATAAAAAAAAAGCATCGTAGATACCATGTTCATACAGTCTAATGGCAATGTTGCTATTGAATATCTACTTAAATTTTGATCAAAACCAGTTTACCTCAGTCACTAAGAGAGTATGTACAAAAATCCTGAGACTGAAGGAATATGACACAATTTGTCTTCCATAAAAAGTTATATTTAATTTTTTTTTTTTGGTGAAATTCAGTGGTAGAAAATTCTCCGAAGGATGGAATTTGAGTTTTGCATCCATTGGAAAATTACGTTTAAACTCATCTCAGTATTTCAGATAAAATTCCCCATTGGAAAAAAAAGTAATTCAAATTTTAAAAATTCAATAGACAGTGTTGATTTCATCAGTAATGACTTTGCTTATAAAATAATAAAAATTCAAAATTCAAAATTTCAAAATTAAATATTTTATTATTTCATTTTACCATTGTCTAGAGTTTTTGATTAGTTCAATTCTTTTTTTCTGTTTTCTCATTTAAGAAGATTTAGGCTCTCTATATATTATATTTCATATATATTTATATTATAGGATCATAGAATCCTTAAGGTTGGAAGTGACCTTCAGAGATCATCTAGTCCAACCCCCC
Organism: Nothoprocta perdicaria; assembly: GCF_003342845.1. Classification (NCBI taxonomy): domain Eukaryota; kingdom Metazoa; phylum Chordata; class Aves; order Tinamiformes; family Tinamidae; genus Nothoprocta; species Nothoprocta perdicaria. The sequence goes on along the minus strand of NW_020455601.1, from coordinate 264,389 downwards.
TGCACATTCAGGGTCACCTAGAACATGTTACACAGGATTGTGTCCAAGTGGGTTTGTAAGATCTCCAGAGAAAGAGACTCCACCACCTCTCCCGGCAGCCTATTCCAGTGCTCTGTCACCCTCACTGTCAAGAAATTTGTCCTTAAGTTCATATATGTTATATCTTATCAAAGTGACACAAAGGTATCAAAATAATATTTTGGTGTTTCTGAAKGGTACTTTTGGAAGCTTTAAACTACTCCAAGGAATGTTTTTTTTTTTCCTTTAGTCCTGCAACAACTACATTCACCTGGCTGCTAAGTTTAGAATTTCTTAAATACTATCAGTTTGCATCCACTTCTATTCCCCCTGCAAATCTGTGTTTTAATCCAAAAATTAGTTCTTCTTTCYTGCAAAACCTACTGCATAATTCCAGAAATACTCAGAGCATGTTATTCTGCTAGACCAGCTCCACATCCTGTCCCTGCAGGAATGTTCAAGAAAATTGTACGTGTGGACAGCCTGGCAATATGACAGCAGAGTCTATTGCTCCAAAGACATTTTGAACAGGCTAGGGCTGATGCTCATGAGCACAGACTTTGGGACTACCACTGTAGGTTAGCTGTCTTAGTACCCTTCAAAGAAAAAAAAATAAAAAGGCATCATTTGGCGCTGCCTTTACAGTGTCAGTCAATTAAAAAAAAAAAAAGCAAGGGGGGAGGGGGGGGGGGGGGGGTTGTTGGGGTAAAAAATAAAAATGCTATTTTTTTTTTTTTTTTTTTTTTGAAATCTTGCCCACATTGATTTGGGAGTATCATTGTGCATTCTTCTCTATACCTTCTTTATTTCTTGAAAATGGAATCCCCCTCTTGAAATGCTGGAAATTCTGCATAGGAGCAGACTTGTGAAAATCACATTCTGCAGCATTTAATCAAGTTGATCAATATGAAATGCTTACTGTAGACATCTTTTATCATTGAATCAGAGTACTTACTTTTTCTTATACCTGTGTGATTGGTCATTTTGCCATTTTCTAGTAAATGTCCATGAGTTTTTTTCTATTATCCTCCCAATTGATGTTTATTCCTCTCCAATTATTTAAAATATTCATAATCAAATAATTTGTCAAAACATACCTTTCTCCTACTGCTCGCAAAAAGCTTGACAGTAACAAGACTGTAGTGCCCACTGTTTAGCATCACAACTTATCATATTTTCCTAATTACTAAACTGTGCTCCTCTTATCTGCTGCCTGCTTTGAAAACACTTTCAAGACATCTGTTTATTTTTGCAAACTAATCATCTACTAAAATACACATGTATACTCCCAAATATATCTATGTTTTCTATGACCATTAGTGTGATAAAAAAATGCTTGGTGCAGAATTAAAATTAAAAAAAAAAAAAAAAAAAAGTATTAAGAGAGGAACTAGCTGAGGACCTTCTGAATTGCTTTAGGATTTTCCTAACTGCAACACAGTGGAGGGGATTAACTGACCCATGCTGACATAGGTGTCACTAAAACTTTTTGTAAATGTACGAAAGCCATTTCTGTGCTATCTACAGAGAGAAATATTCAATCGTCACTCTTCCAAAATAAAGATATAGATGAAGTTGCCAGGCTTCCTAGAGAACTTCTCAGTAGCATTATCCAGTATCTGTGGTAAGGATATTCCTTCCTGGAGAAGGTAATGATTAGAAAAATGTGAGTACTTTTCCTCAGCAGAATACAGGAGGCCTAATCGGGTAAGTCAAGGAGATCTCTGAATAAAATTGATCTCCTACTAAGGCCTGAAGTTATTTAAGGTACAAGCTTTTTAATCTAGTAACCAATTTCTTTTTTAGGATTTGTTTTGAGGACTTTGGATTGAAAGTCTTTGAAGTTTGACTTTCACTGCTCTCTGTTTAGTTGTTTTCTTACAGGTGAAAATGATCGGCAGCTCATTCAAAGCTGTTTTATAAAAAAAAAAATGTGTCAAATAGCTAAAAAGTTTCTATAGTTTTGGTCAAACAGGCTGTTCTGTTCTACCATTAAAACGAATGCTGTCAGACCCTGAATAGCGTTTTGACAACAGTGTTATTTTCCTTCATCATCCCAGATCATATTGCTGCCCAGATACATTTTGTTAACATTTTTTTCTGTTTGTAGAATGCATACTGTAATCTTCAGAAACTATTTTCTAACTCTAAAATGCACAAAAAAAAAAATCATTGACAGAAATAAATACAATCAGCAGCCTAATAAATACGATAGCTTAACAGTACTGAATGAAAAATGTTTAATTATAATATGCAGTTATTTATTTATCACCAGAGGCAAAAATATTCTTTAAAACTTCAAGAAATTGATGAATAATATCAATGGATAACAGACCAAAAGAACACTTGTTAAAGAGTTTTGAAAAGCGCTCTAATAAATAGAAATAAATATAAAAAAAAATCATTATCAACATTGTATTCAAGTATTTTTAATCTTATTGACAATAAAAATTTTTCTATTGAGAGTAAAAATGGCTAAACTGAACTGGCATCTGTTTTCTAGTGTTCTCATTTCCATCTTTTTTGTTTTATTTATCTCTCTCTACATGGAAATTTACACTCAAGACTGTGTATAACCTGCTTTTTTTCTATGAATGAAAGATTTCCAGATGATGATGACATATATTTGTACCGTTTTTTGAAATTATGGTTTGTCTAGATTATTTTTTATTCTATTGTTCACTACTGCAAAGTACTCTTGCCAAGATGACTTTTCTTTTCAAAATTTAAGCAGGCATAAAATTCTTATTGACCTGGTATTAGGAAGTGGTCATCGTGTGAGAAACCTTTTCTTTCATGTATTTTCTAGATTTTTTATGTTGTTGTGTAAAGATGTAATTCTTTTTTCTTAACAATTCAAAAAACAAAACTCAATTGAAGGAATTGTTTTTAAGCTGAAAATTACTATGGAGAACCTTAAGGTTTTGCTTTTGGTGTTTATGCAAACTGAAACATCGTATTTAAAAAGGAAAAAAAAACCTATTTTTTCTGGTTTATATCAATCATGTTAGTTTTTTAAGATCAAAAGAAGGTGCCAATTTTAATCTGAATTAACAAATAGATTCGGCTGAGCAAATTTGCTTGACTAATCTACCATCCACAAAATGAACAAAGCAGGTCTACCTCTGTTCTACAGTTATACTTTCAAAATTTTTATCACRCACATTTCTTTCAGACCTTGAATATGTCAAAAACGTTTTCCTTATGAGCACATTTCCTGAATGCTCACCACCTCTGCAAAATGAGACTCACTACAGTCACCTCCTCTGACACAGAATTCTTCACTACATTTTAAGTGCAAATGACACGTACATGCAACCAGACAAAAAGCAAGAGTGGTTTTCCATCATTCAAGGAACTGCCACCAAATTGACTTTATCAATGCACTTGATGATAGTTTTCAACTTATGGTATATGAAGCAGTGCATTAGAACTRCTACTGGAATGCTGACAATCATCTATCTGCCTTCGATTTCAGGATGCCCTCTCAGAATAGGCAGTGCAACAGAAGAAAAATGCATAAACGTAACTGTTGTCTTTCTTGTGTTCGGAGATGAGACAAGAAGGTGTCTCATCCCTCAAGGTGTCATCCCTCAAKACAAGGTACCTAGCTGATGGTTTACCTTTAGCCATAGCAGCACCTGCATGACTCTGACTGTGAAGCCAGCTGCAACCTTTTGAGAGAATTCCCAGTAAACATTAAAATAGACCAAATACCACTGCAGTGTACTCTGTGAAAAAGAAATGTGATTAGAAAAGGCACTTGTAAGACACTAGCATTTTTTTTCTACCTTTCTAATTTCCAGTTGTTTCTTGGGCCTCAAAATTTCTACCTTGCATCTCTGCTTCCTCAGACATATTAGTCTGCTCAATTTTGGTTGAGATGTTGACATTAGTGTACCAGTCATGAACTCCATGARGTGCTGGCTTAATAAACAGCTTGATTTTCATTGCTCTCAGTCTTAGTGTAAGTGTAGCTTTCTTTCTCACAACCCCATGCAATAGTTGTGAAATTCATAGACATCTAGTCTCCTTGTACTGAGAAACTGTATCCATCCTCTCTCTCCAGCAGAGCTGATCATAACCTACAGAGTCCTGTGAGCCTCTGATGTATCATACACTATTTCTTGCTTGACTATATGGCAGGGAGCTAGTAGTTACAGTTCACATCACCTTTTTTATTATTATTATTGTAATGCAAGACAGGAAAAGTCTTCATTCCAGCCATTCAATTTTCAGCTTTCCTTTTCAGCTCTGCAAACTAGTCTAGTATTACTCATGTTAGGGTTAATTATAATGAAGAGGAAAAAATGCTTGCTTCAAAATGTTTGAAGAAGAAAATCCAGGTAGGAGCAAACGCTGTGTTCATTTCTCATAAAAGTGAGAAAGTTAAGATTGACACTTTTTATGAGGATTTCCTTTAGGAGGATTGGCAATACTTCTCATTCATACTTTAAAATTTAAGTGAAATTAAATGTTCTTTTTAAAACTGCTATTGGGAGAGTGACACAAAAGTACCATAATAAATTATCTAGTGGTACTGAATTTCATTCAGTCAGTTCTTCTGAACTCATGTTTTTGCTAGGAGACTAAACCTTCTGTAATCTATATGTGATGTTTTATTTTGTGGCTGTGATAGATAGGATACATAGAGGCAGCCTGGCTGTTTATAGTTCTTAACTTCTGCTTAAACAGAATGTAGTATGACAATTGCACGGCAAACCAAGACATGATTGCAAAGAAAATGTGCAGAAGAAAGAATTACAAGAAATGCACTATAAGTAACAGGATCACATGCTCCATTTATAGGAAGGTAATATAAATGTAGGTAGGACTAAGGAGAAGAATATGTTCCAAAGCTGTTTTTTAGATTTAGATTTTGTGTTTAGATTTAGATTTAGATTTAGATTTTGTGTTAAAGGGACAATGATCAGTTAATCCTTGTTTATCTCTCCATGTCACTCCTCATTTTACTGATTTGTGCCGAATTTTCTTCTATGCTTTTTCCTCTGAACCTTTTCTATTCTAGTTTTTTCTTTCTAACTTCTTACAAAATTCAGTGAATCTCAGTTCCTCATAATAGCATGGGATTAATAAAACCCCTGCAATTTTGGAGATCACGTGGGGATGTATACAGAAAGGAATGTGGGGCCTGATGGAATTGTGATATATAGAGAGCTCTCAGTATGGTAAAGAGGTGAAGCAGAAGTGTGCCAATAAGTTGGCTCTAAAAGCCATGAAATTATATGAAAACATAGCGTAACCTGCATTTTTTTAATCACACATAATGCATAATGACTAACTGCCATATGTACAGCCTTGCCTTAAAATTATAATTTTCAATCATAAGAATGAAAATCTATCAAAAAACAATCTTAAACTTAAAAAGATGTGATCTATCACCAAAGATACTATAGGACAGGTAGGCATTAATCTTGTAAACAAGACACAACAGGCTACAGACTTTTTTTTTGATGTAGGTTACATAAATGGCTTGTGCAAAATTAATGTCTGAACCGACTGAACTCTCAATGTTCACTTTAATATGTAAAAGCATACATAGTGTTGTGTATGGCTAAATATGTGTTTGCAAATACAACCATGCATTTTGTATATGAAATAAATGTATATATAAATATGATTGCAATATCAGTGGCCATTTCTGAAAACTCAATCCTCGTATTCAAACAGAAAGCAGATTGTAAACTGTTTTCTCACTAGAATATGCGACCATTAAACTAGCTTAATACATTGGTATTAATTTCAAATCACAAAGAAGGAAAGTCTCACCATATGCTGGTGCAATACCAGCAATAAATATCAAGTCCCCAGAGCTGAATTTGTTGTATTTACAGGTATATTTCAGAAACACACACAAATGCTTATATGCCTTATTTTAAAGAAGGTAAAGATAAAGTATATGCAATACTATAATTCCCTATATGACTTCTCTGTGCAAACTGATTCAATTTGATTGATGCAAATTGATTTCTTTTGCCTGTATTTTTAGTAATTAGTTTCATAAAACGCAGACTGCTTCTGCTCAATCCAGGAATATATCACCCATTGGGAGGAATTAACTTCTTATTTCCCAGAGGAAAACACCTGTATTGAAAATGATCTAAAAGTAGTAAACTACCTCCTTTTCACTGTAAATCCATGTGTTCGAGAACTCAGGGGCTCACTGACAGCAATCATCAGTGACTGCTGCAATACAGTATACAAATACCAAGGAAAATGTCTGGTCACAAGTGACAAAAAAGAAAGATAAAATGCATAGCTTTTCCTTATTTCATGTCACGAAGGTTGTTTTGGGAATGGAGCTGACTATACAGGAACATGTTTTGCAATATGTCACATCAACAACAGTAAAATGTCAAAAAATACATAGAACTGCCAGAAAGCGGGCAAGTCCTGTATGCTGGCTCCTACTCCCAGAAGTGACAATGTTTTTCAAATGACATGCTGGATTAGAGAGAACAGAATGAGTCTTGGGAACAGATGTTAGAGGCTAAATCTCCTGTTGCCAGCTAAGCACTGAAATAATCTGATTCTCCCATCAGGATTTTTCTTCGATTGTCTCTCCTGGTTGCTTTGAATTTTGCCTTACAACTTACAGAAAAGGTAAAGAGTACTTCTCTTATTCAGTACATTTTGACTTCCTCTCTCCTGCAGCTTTCCCTCTCTGCCACACTCACACAAGTGCCTCTGTAGCCTACATTGCATCCCTACAAATGAAAGGCATGAATGACCAGAATACCACCATTACTGACCAGTATCCAGTTCTCTAAGTAAATATATAACTACAAAGTTATAATATCAAAGGATAAGTAAGATATCTGTCTTCATCTGGCTCTTCATCACTTCTTTTCTGCCAGAAACAGAAAGTCAAAATTTTCTTTGTTTTATGCATGCTCTGAACATCCCCAAAATACAAGGGTCTCTTAAAGATGCAGGTATCACTCAGTTCTATTTAAGAATTTTCATCCAAATTTGGCAGGATGACTACATGTAGCTGCTTACATTGGGACAGTCTAAATATGAGGGTCTAAAACAACCAGCTTCTGAAAATGTTTTGTCARCTTGGGACAGTTCTGAAGTTGGATGGCCCCTTGAAAGTATTTTTCTGAGGAAGTTTCTGATTTACAACTCTGAGCTCACAGACATAAATATTTCTTAAGTTGTGTTTTAGTTAGCTAAGTCTATACTTAACTCATAGTAT
>NW_020455601.1:222388-256999 GCF_003342845.1 Nothoprocta perdicaria | reverse complement strand
AAAAAAAAAAAAAAAAAAAAAAAAAAAAAACACAAATAAGGAACCTAATAAACACTTTGAGATATGTAAAACTAAATTCTTCCTGTTATGCATTAATAGGGCTTAATGTCATGAAACATGAAATTCTGTATTATATTAGTTTAGCACTAGACCACTTTCTTTTTCCAACTTTCTAATGAATCTTTTGTATAGCTTTGTGCGAGTTAGTTCTCCTCCCCTTCCATACTTCACCCATGTGAAAAAAAAAGGGTACTACTAACTCAGCTTAGACAAGACCAAATCTATYAGAAGATAACTTCTTCATAGACGAAGTCAGGAAGGGTGAGTTAGGTAAGTAGACAGAAGCATGGATTGAGAACTGGCTGAATGGCAGAGCTTAGAGGTTTGCTTAGAGATCCATAACTCTAACCTTAACCGTAAGTATAGACTGTACCAGGTATGGACCCATTACACCTATTAAAGGCTGAGAGACAGAAGTTCCATTGTCTGCTCTTGGTGTGGCCCTGCATGTTTTTTTGCATTGCCTTTTAGTAACCACACTATACATGGGGCTTTACGCTTTATCACTCCTCTAACCCTAACTGTAAGCCTAAGTATGAGCGTTAAGGAGAACACGGACCCATCACATCTCTTGAAGGCTGAGAAAAGAAAGTTGCCATATGTCCCCTCTTGGTATAGTGCACCTTGTTCTTTGAAGCTGCACTACACATGTCGCTCTACTCTTTATCACTCATTTTACCCTAAGTATGGATGTAACTTGAATATGGACCAATTACAGGAACAGGAACGGGGAGCAGTGGGAGAGAAACTGCCAGTATGGTATCACATTTTTTGTAAAACTGCTACACCGAATCTAATAATGCATGCCTATTTTGATACTGAAGATTGAGAGCTGCAATACCCTTACTGTATACTGTTAAGTTATTAGGCATGTATTCATCCAAGAAAACCTATGTACTTCTTTGCAACACTCATTTCCACAAATGCTGTGGAAAACTAGAGATGTTAGGGCTCACAGGTTCATTTATCATCCAAAAATTAATTGAGCCATAAACAAAAAGAGAAAAATAAAGGCATGCTTTAATAAGCAAACAACTGAACATAGCCTCAAATTCTGAGACTTTCTGAATATGGATTTTTTTTTTTTACTCCAAATATTGCAACTATTTAATTAATTGGCTTTCTTTTAAATCTAGGTGGCATATGCRTGGCACACATGTTCCCCAGAAGGAGTAATTTTTAACAGCTGTGCTACAAGGGTATATCCTTCTAGCATAACAATATACTATCCTGGTATCTCAACAGAAACATTTGTAGCACAATAGCTGCATATGTTGAATGTGTATTAAAGACTGGCTGTGCTAAAATGGATGTACACATAGGCCTTCATAATGTGGAGGAACTTGGATGTGTAACTGAATTTCACAGCTCTAAAACAAAGTGTGTCATGGTTATGTTTGGCTGAAAATTTTTAAGGACCATTAAAGAGATGGTTATAAATCCTAATGCGGGTAGAGCATACAGGATCAACAGGCCAGGGCTATGAACCCTGAAATCATTAAGAACATTTATGTTCCTCAGAGCATGAGAAGCAGAGCTATAAAGCTGTGGATGTGTTTGAGGGTTTTGTTTCTTTATTAATAGCCAATATTTCTGTTAATCTAATCTGAAAGATATGTATACTGTCTCTGGTTCACATGTARGAGTGATAGCAAATTGACAGAGAATAATAAAGAAAAGGAAAGAGAGAAGAAAGGACATAGGAATGTTATGAATGTCATTGCAGATATTGCTCTGCGGGTGTTTTTATTTTCTTTTTTTTCTGAGTAGCTATTATTTCTGCTATTGACTCAAAATAAATGCTAAAAATGCTGAAAAAAACTAAAAAAAAAAGAAAAAAGAAAAGAAATTATGGTAGGATTATATTCCTGAATTTGAAATACTGCAAATAAAAATACTTATAATTTTTTAATAACTGAATTTTGAAAATGTTTTAGACTCAGGTAAACAGAATGTTCTGAAAGTACTGAAAACTCTGAATATATTGTTTTCAGCCATTGTACAGATTTGAGCTTGAAACCAAACTCTTTAAAATTGAATTGAATTCAGTAACATTGTTCGTATAGTAGAATATTTCCCATTCAAGAAACGGCCAGATCAGAGTCCCAAGAACTTTACCAGGCTCTCTATTTTTACTGAAAAGCAAATGAGTTCCCTATCTCTTATCTCTTTTTGACATAGAAGCAAATCCTAATCACTTTTGCTACCATTTAAAATAGCTTCAATATTACGCAATACTGTGCTTTATTTGTGTGTTTTTGTTTGCTTTTGTTTTTTCCTTAGTTTATTTTGGAAGTGAGAGATGCATTTTGACAAGGAAATTTGGAAGTAACCTTCATTATTCTTCTTAACCATTCCCTACATGGATGTGCTGAAGAAAAAAGTGTTACCAAACACGTCTTTTTTTTTTTTTTTTCTCTTTCCCAACCCTGGTGGTTTGAGAGCAGTTTGTATGAAAAGCTGATTTTCTCTATCCTATTCCTGATTATATCTTAGAGCTTTGGAGATGCGTCCTTTACTAAATTGCGCTTGGAATAAAGTGTTTTACCACTGGGTAGCTGCAGAGATCAATGCACTTGATTACAGCTTGTACATTCATATCACGGAACACATTTTACATCATTAATAAGAACAGATTGACATTAGCTCAAAGATAAAAGCAATCACTCAAGCTCTTCCTATTTGCTTGTTTTTTAAGTGCCAAATATTACCTCCTGCACAGAAATTCATACGGAATGAGACAAAAATAATGTAAAATTCTGTGAGTTTCCTATTGCAAAGTTTACTTCAGTATTTTTGACTGAGAAGAAAAGGTTTGTGGACCACAAAATAGGCAAGAGACCATCCTGTTTTAGCTTTAGCTTTAGCTTTAGCTTTAGTTTTAGTTTTGGTTTGTTTTTTTCTTCTTTCATGGTCTTCTTGGATCAAAACAATTCTTTTTTCTCTTTGAAGTTTCACAGGAGCTTCAGTTGAGAAGCTCCACCAAACAGCAGTGGTTCAGACTTGTGTTTACATGTGTGCTTGTGTGTGTCCAGTTGTGCATATATATGAAATAAATTTATATAAAAAAGTATATATAACAACCAAAAAATCAAGGGTATCATCAAAGAGGGAAAAAAAAAGGAAAGAAAGAAAGAAAGAAAGAAAGAAAGAAAGAAAGAAAGAAAGAAAGAAAGAAAGAAAGAAAGAAAGAAAGAAAGAAAGAAAGAAAGAAAGAANGAAAGAAAGAAAGAAAGAAAGAAAGAAAGAAAGAAAGAAAGAAAGAAAGAAAGAAAGAAAGAAAGAAAGAAAGAAAGAAAGAAAGAAAGAAAGAAAAAAGTATGCCAAACCAAGAAAATCAAAAGGGCTTTAGCAAGTTGCACAAGGATACAGAATGTTACATATTTACCCAGGGAGGAAAGGACATTTCCTTCTCAACCCAAGGAATAAAGGCAGGAGCATGTCTAGGCCTTCAAAATGTGTAAGTTTGTGCTTAGCTGATACTAGCACTCAAAAATCAGTCTGTAAAGGAAATCATACTTCTCGAGGACTTGTTCTAATGTACAAACAGTAATAGATGATGTGAATGAAGTTTAAGAAACTCTTCAGTGAAAGGCTGATGATTAGATGATGTAAATATGCAGCTTCTTTTGTACATTTGCTCTTTTAAGTAAACTGTTTTGAATGAAAAATGATGAATAAACTTTTCGTGAGGAAAATCTTTGATACTGTAGCACCTTACAGTATAGTATTAGGATATCTAAGTTAGCTTTAAAGGGGTAGATATTAATAAAGGCTACTCACAGCTCTGTAGAAAGCGATGAAACCTGAAAATGAAGAGTACGCATACTCTGCATTGCTAGATTTGATTCTTAATGCTCAGAGCTTCATAAATTACTTTAATTGGTTTATTGTACACATATTCCTTGAGCTGCTGGCACCATACATGGTGAAATTATTGTGGTAGATCCTAATTATATGAGGAAGTTGAAGTTGAGAGATAAGAGCGAAGACAGGAAAGTTTTGTAATTCTGTCTAGAAAGGAACGAAGGAAAGAAATCTCTGCCAGCTTGTAGAATGTATGCATTGAACAGAGATCCACTGTCCCACAAGAAAAATAATATGATGTTATCTTATATGAATCAAATTTGTGTATCTGCACATGCAAACTTCTGTACTTCATTGTTGAACATGTAGTCCTGTCTTGCTTTAAATATTTATTCAGAATTTAATATGGATAGGAGATTTGCAGCATTCCTAGGCAGATATATCTGAAGTTTAATTTGAAAACTACTTTGTTAGCTATAGTCCCCGTGTGTGCCTCTTTTCTTTAATGCACAATTTATTGTACTTATTCCTCTGCATGTTACTATCAATAATGTGGATACTATTTTATTAATTATCATCACTGAGTTTGGGTGTTTGGATATTTTTTTTCTCTCCYTCCTTCCCATCTGTATTGAAACCCTTCCCAGCATAATTCACCCAGGAGGGCTGGAGAGCAGCTGTCTCCATGGTGTTAGCCAGTGGTTTGCCAGCAGGGCATGCTTATGCATGGGTTCATCGGTTTATCTCCCCCTCCCATTTAGCTGCAATGTTACTATTTTTATAAGCTAAGTATAATTTAAATCAGGATCTAAATGACTTCACCTTCCCTCTGTGCAGTTAAAAAGTATTTGTCTTCCTAACAGTAGTACTGTTTACAAAGGTATTATATGGAAGCTCACTTCCAAGCTACTAAAATGACAATATAAATTCGATGCCACAGGAATGATTTATCACTTTTTGATAATGCCTGAATATACAAATGATAAGACTGAGGGGCTCAGTGAGAAATATGAGGGGGGGTGTTATCATTTATTTATGGACTTGTGTATATGAGGGAGTGCATGTTGAAGGAGGAATAGAAAGACATTTTATCTAACAGGTTGATTTAGTGCTTCCTCACCTCTGATCAATGACTGTTCTTATGTTTCTAAGAGACTAAATAATCCAGAAAGAAGTATGTGTCTACTTTATGGTATCTAGTCAGAGAACTAAGTGAGCTTAGCTTTCTTTGGCTAGTGTATAATTATGAATTAATTGTCTGAAATATGTGCTGCCATAACATCAGTAAGCTTAAAAATGTAGGAGAGACTTAGTAGTGCAAGGGTGTGCAGGATCATGACCAAAATTAAGTGAATGGTGAATGAGTCCTCATTCTGTATATATATTTGCTACACACATGTAGAATCTTATAGCATCCAATATGCAGGAGAGTGGCAGCTGCTGTCTTAGATAACACAGTTCAGGCCAAAAAAAGTGTCCTGCTTAGCTGAATATGTGACTCTCTACAGTCAAAAGTAAGCTGAGGAAAGCAGAGTTTTTTGAATGTCCTATTACAAACCCAGCCTCATAATACTTCACATCCATGCAATACACATCTCTGCGTCTGCTCTCATTATAGTTGCTAAGTAGAGCTGAAACTGAGACAGACATCTCAGGAGCTGGCATGTTAGCCTGAATCAGGTTCTTTAGGATGTGTTACAACAGTCTTGTACACTCTATGGTAAAGGAGAAGTAACTCAGATAAATCCCACTCCCACAAGGGCAAGTGCTAATTTGCACATGCCAGATTTTCCTCCTAGTTTACTATCTCTGCATGCTAGTTTTCAATTTGCTTGTGAAAGGGTAGGGTTTAGGAGGATAAATTGGTGCCTTTCCTTCCTTCATTCTCTGAGTAAATACAGGAAGACTCAGAAATTTCAGCAATATGGAATCATTGATGCTGAAGCAAATGGACAAATATATAGATGTAGTACAACCTTGGACTATATCAATGACCTTTAGGTTATTCCTGGATCATTTGTATTAACTAATTACTTTGATTAAAGTTTCCCCGTGGAAGATGGGTTGCTTAGGTACATTTCCTAGTACTGTAACAACTCATGTAGTCTGATTGGCTAAGGATTGTCAGGGATGACCCTAAAATATAAAGGATATTTCAAAAATCAGAGGCAGAAATTAGGAAAAACAAATTAAAAGCACCTAGGACTAGTTTACTCCCCCTGGGTAGAACCTACTGTAGCATAAAAGGGGAAAATATTGTTGCTAGAAATTGCTGAATGATTCAAATGTAAAGTTACAATGTAGAGTACAAGAAGTGCTATATATACCTTGGCAGTTTTCTTGTATTTAAAGACTGTGCTTCAACTCCATTTTGGGAAAGAAAAAAATGAAGAAGAAAAAAAAATCTCCTTTCTAAAGCAAAAAGCAGTTAAGGTATCATATTTTTTGTATACTTTTGTTAGCCTTTTTAGGGAATCTTATTTCCTCTTCAGTGAAGAATATACCTCAAGAGCACTTTCAAGTTCCAAGTTCTTGGCTCCAGATACATACTCTGGCTCCACCCCAAATTTACATCAGTGCAATGTATCTAAAGATTAAAAAAAGAAATCACACATTTAAGTCCATATCAGATGCTGTTTAAACAAAACAGCAAAAAGAAAAAATATTGTGTTAAGCAGCACTGTTTCTTGAATGGATAATGTATTTGAAAAATCTTTTAGATATATACATGTACACCAGGTTAAAAAAAAATGTAGCCCTCAATATGAATAAATATTTTGGAATTATTTTGATTATAATTTGATGCACAATAAAAAATTGCTTTGTAAGTTAGATGCCACAAAATAACATAGAGTCCTGATATTTCTTATGTTGCATGTATACCCACATTCTCCTACTGAAGATGAAAATAAAAAGAAAAAGGAGAATAATATTTTCCTATTTAGATAGATAATACAGGGAATTTTTTGAAAAACAAAATGTGTTTTAAAGCATTTTCTTTCATATTTTCATAGTGCCTTAGAAAGGGAAATCGCCAGGGCATACTGCTAATGCCATCTGCAGAGGTACAAGAAAAGTCACTTGGAAGAAACTAAACTCTCCGCAGTGGATGTGTGAGGAAATGGTAATTTGGCTATATAAGTAAATTGCAATGTGTTCAGTTAGCAGATGTGTGCAAATAAAGGGAAAACCAAATTTAGATTTTCTGCCAATTACTCTTTTATATGCTTGCTTGTTTCTGAGGGCTCCCTATGATTTTTTTCTCATTTGCTTGATGGTGGTAAAGTGCAGCCCGATTTTGCACCTTCCGGCTGCAACCCTGCAGTTTGCCTACAGATGGCACGATGCATTTCCATTATCCCCTGTCTTTTAAACAAGATAACTTCTGGCTGCTCGTCTCTGAAATAAACTGAAAACAACACTTTAGGTCTCAACTTTGTAAAGATTTAAACGTATGTTTAAATTTGCATATTAACATCACTAAAATTCATATTTTCTACTGTGCTAAGGTCGATATTTTTTTCTCCCCTTTTAAGAGAGCAGCAGCTAATAGCAATGTAATTTCAAATTATTTAGGTATGCAATCACGGGAAGAGACAAGACCCTTGAATTGTATTGTGAACATGCTCACTGTATTATTTCCCACAAAGACATAAAATATATACAATTTCATGTGAATATGGTCCTGGACTAACAAGTAAAATAATTAGCTAGCATTGCACTGTAAAAATTCATCCCAATATTTTTATATTGATATAGAGAGGTATTTTTATAAAAGGTATAATAAAAAGATATTTTTATATTCAGATATAAAGAGCCAGAGAAATGTTATAAAAATCACATGGAAAAGAAATAACTTGAAATAGTATAAAATATACTCTGAATGTATACAGAATTGTATGACATACAAAAAATAACAGCATAATATACACTTTCACCTATAGATAAGCACACATGGATTATTTCACGGACCATATTTACAAATGCTCCATTACAGATGGAGTTCAACCTGCCTAATAACATTCAGGACTCTTTTGCTATAGGGAAGAAAAAGCCACTCTGACAAATACAGAGGMGCAGCACAGAATGTGGATATACTGTTAGGAATTGATTCTGTAGCTCTGTAAGACTTAGAGACTAATCTTCACTTTCAAAACATGGATAGATGGATAGTAGGGCATAACACGAAAAAGGGACAAGGAACAAAAGATTTTACTGAAGTGCAGAAATGTGTATAACATGGTAAGAAAGACTAGTCTGGGCTGTGTGCTGGAGGGTCAGTGACGACATAGGCCAATGTTACTTGTCTTTCATTTATGAAAGAAAATCTCGCAAGGTTTCCGATCTTCCCAATTCCTCCTGGGCTTGTTATTAATCATGTCAGTGAAAATGCTGATACCTATATATATATATATATATATATATATATATATATATATCATTGTCTGCCTTTCCAGCCTAAAAGTTCAACTTCTAAACCTTCTGTGACCACTTCCCAGAACAGGGAGTTGCTGTCATGCAGGTATGGCATATAACCTTTGCTCTTGATGTTTTTTATATTTCATCATAATTAAAGACATATTGTTTGTTTTTCATGGCTTATAATCTTGTTTTGAGACATTTTAGTTGGTCAGCGTTAAGATCATTCAATGTGTTCCAGCTTGGTTGTAAAATGTCTAGTGTCTTATCTATTGCCCTGCAGAAATGTGAAAGTATTCCATCAGTAGAAATATCTTTCTCAACAAAATCTATAATCTCATAAAAAATATTAACTTAGCTTGATTTGAAAGAAGATTTTGTTTTCTGTAAACCCATACAAGTTGTTAGTAATTATATTGCCTTATTTCACTTTTTTCTGAGTCCTGTTTCAGTCATACTATTATTTTGTTTAGGATCAATACTGGGTTGACTGGGGTCACCATGCTGAAAAGTACAAAATAAAACAGGTCAAGGCCTAATCATTCTTCACACTCCCTTCCCCACCAATTACTTGAAGTGGAAAATATCTATAGATCTTGAACAGTGCTCCTTGTCAGTCTGACGTAAAGTCTGGACAGGTCTTTGGAGAATGTACAAAACATTTTTAGTGTTTTTATGTTCACTGCTCAGGCACTGAGCCTTCAGTTTCTTCACCTGTAACTGTGGTGTTTCTAGGAGGAAGATTGCATTAAATCCCTAAGAAACAAGAAGTGTAGGATATTTTGACTATTTGGGCTGAAGTATAGTGACCCTTCAGCATTGGGAAAGGCTTTCTTCTTGAGGGAAGATGTTCACTGGAAAGGTAGTTCACCAGACATTAACTTTTAACAATTATTTCTCTCTCATTTTGGGTTCTGGTTTAAAAGAAACAATATTTGTATGAGGAAAGGGCAAGGAAAGAAAGAATACACAACAGTACTTGATAAGATGGAGTCTGTTAGAAGCAGAGAGACATTGACAAATGTTTTACAGATTTCAGGAAGAAAGATGGTCATTTCTGCACTCCACTGACAAAAACTTTGCTGAGATTACATTCTGATTCAATAACTTTGCTTCTGTATCTACAACTGCAGTTTTTATTTTAGAAAAGTTCTCAAGTCTGACTGTGACTTACAGCTATTTACTACTACATTTCTTTACAAAGGAAGCTCCTCGTGCAGTGTGGATTTAACTCTGTAAGAGAGGTCACAGATCAAGTAACTTTATCCTTAGCCCTGGAGCCCAGGAAGCCTGAGGGACTTGAGCATACACAGAAAATAAACGAAAAGCACCTTTTAAAGATTCACACCAAAAGGCTGTGTAAAAAATACAAAAAGATTCTTTTGCATAAATCTTTGGCAAGGTTTGATTTAAGGTGGAAAAGGAGAGGAAGGAGGCCTTTTCTAACATTTAATAGGGTTTGGATAGTATCTAGGATCATTTTTTTCAAACTCAAAATAATCTACCAAGAAGTATGTCAGTATAAGGGAGGAGACTACAGGTTCATAAGTAGACACAAGCTGATAAGACTGTGATAGTGCCTTGGATGGATATACCAGCTTGGACATCTTCACATCTGGCATGTGAAATTTCCCAGATCTTTCTGAAACGGGTTGTCTAGGGCCATCAGGAAAAAACATCAGTAGAAGCAGGTTATTTTAACAGAAAGAATCTTGGGTTTCTGCCTAGCCACCAAATAGCTAGAGGACATGAAATAGACTTGTTTTTACCCACAAAACTGCAGTTTCACTGGGTGCAATATCTCCTCCAGGTGAGGGCTGAAAACTATATAAGGTATTCACTGCAAGGGGTCACAAACTATAAAAGTTTTTCCYTTATCTGCTCACTTAGATTAAACCAGAAAGCTTTCAGGTCAGTCAGCAAAGCCCTTCACAGATCCCATGGATGAGGCGAGGCAAGGCATGAAACAATGCCTTTTGTTAAGTCATTTAAGAAAGCTTATTACTTCTATATATTCTGAAATAACATAACATTTGGTAATTTTTATAATTATATTTTTAATTTTTATAATAGCTTTTGTTAGCTTTTATAATAATACATATGCTATGCTATTTACTGATTAAGTTTTTTTTTTTTTTTTTTTTTAAGGAAACTGAGTATTAAATGTATGCTAAGAATGAAATGTACTGCTTAAGGTTTCTAAACCACTTATTTTGCATGCCTCATTTTCTCGACTGTGAGTCTCAACATGTTCATGGTTCCTCCTAAATCATGTTAATCATGCTGTGCATGACTGCAGGCTGTTTTATTTCTCTAACAAAGACATTCCTATCAATAAAGATTATGTTTGTACTATTTCAGAGTGCTAGCCACTATTTCTAGTTTGGTTTATTCCTAATCTCTGTCTTTCTCTCTCATGTTTTTAAGTATATGTACATCTTTACATTCACCAACACTTTAAACCTGAGCAACTGATGCATTTGCAGAAAAATCATTCGAAATAAGCATGCATGCATTTATTTTCTCAAGTTTCTTCAGCTGATTAAGCTTAAAGCCAAATTCTGCTCCTCTGAGCAGAACACAAGAAGAAGTATTTTGCTCACAGCAGTTGTGGGAATCTCTCTTTCATTGCTCTACCACARGTTCCTGAGGTACCAGGCCACAGCTGCTATCACAATGCTAAGCTTGAGGCACTGTAGTTAAACAAGTTGCTGATTCTTCTCCCTGCTCTTTTGAATAACCAAATGTATGCTTTCCATATAAGCATTGCTCCTACCTACCTTTTACAGACCTTTATGGATGCTAGGGTGTTGCGGGAACTGGYRGATGTCATAGTCGAGCCGCTCGCCATCATCTTCGGAAGGTCCTGGAGAGCGGGGGAGGTGCTGGAGGACTGGAAGAAACACTCCGGTCTTGAAAAAGGGCAAGAAGGAGGACCCGGGCAACTACAGGCYGGTGAGCCTCACCTCCATCCCCAAAAAAGTGATGGAGCAGCTCATCCTGGCTGCTCTCTCCAGACACGTGGAGGAGAAGAAGGTGCTCAGGAGTAGCCAGCATGGATTCACCAAGGGGAAATCCTGCTTGACTAACCTGATCGCCTTCTGTGAAGGAGTGACTAGCTGGATAGATGAGGGCAGAGCAGTGGATGTCATCTRTCTGGACTTCAGCAAGGCTTTTGACACCGTCCCTCACAGCATCCTCCTGGGCAAGCTCCAAAGGTGTGGGATAGATGTGTGGACGGGGAGGTGGATTAGGAATTGGCTCGATGGCAGGGTGCAGAGAGTGGTTGTCAATAGTGCGGAGTCCAGCTGGAGGCCTGTACTTAGTGGTGTCCCCCAGGGGTCAGTTCTCGGTCTGGTTCTGTTCAACTTATTCATTAACGACCTGGGTGAAGGGCTGGAGTGCTCCCTCAGCAAGTTTGCCGATGATACCAAACTGGGTGGAGTAGCTGATAGCCCTGAGGGCTGTTCTGCCATCCAGAGGGACCTGGACAGACTGGAGGACTGGGTGGTGAGAAACCTCATGAGGTTCAACAGGGGCAAGTGTGGGGTCCTGCACTTGGGGAGGAATAACCCTGGACACCAGTACAGATTAGGGGTGGACCTGCTGGAGAGCAGCCCCACAGAGAGGGACCTAGGTGTCATGGTGGATGACAAGATGACCATGAGACAGCAGTGTGCCCTGGTGGCCAAGAAGGCCAACGGGATCCTGGGGTGCATTAAGAAGAGCATCTCCAGCAGGTCGAGGGAGGTGATCGTGCCCCTATACGCAGCCCTGGTAAGACCACATCTGGAGTACTGTGTCCAGTTCTGGGCTCCCCAGKACAAGAGGGATGWGGAGCTGCTGGAGAGAGTCCAGCGCAGGGCTGCCAGGATGATCAGGGGCCTGGAACATCTGCCCTATGAGCAAAGGCTGAGGGAGCTGGGCCTGTTCAGCCTGGAGAAGAGAAGGCTGAGGGGGGACCTGATCAGCGTGTATAAATACCTCMAGGGAGGCAGTGAGGAGGAGGGGGGTGGCCTCTTTTCAGTGGTGGCCAGCGATAGGACTAGAGGCCACAAGCTGAGGCACCAAAAGTTCCATAGGAACTTAAGGAAACACTTTTTGACAGTGAGGGTGACAGAGCCCTGGAACAGGCTGCCCAGGGAGGTTGTGGAGTCTCCTTCTTTGGAGATCTTTAAAACCCACTTGGAYGCAGCCCTGTGCCACGTGCTCTAGGTGACCCTGCGTGAGCAGGGGGGTTGGACTAGACGACCTCTGAGGTCCCTTCCAACCTTAAGCATTCTAGATTCTATGATTCTATGATTTATATTTGGAGGTGTCAAGCACTGCACACAGTGCTGTGCTGCAAGGCTAAGGATCTTCAAATTTCAGCCTCTATCCCTTGACACTCCGAAATCCAGCAGCTCCCCTGTGCTGGAAAGCTCTTACTCCCTTCTTGAGCAGATGTGAACATTTCCCTTACAAACTGACTGAATTTGGGGTGCAGCACTGAACCCAAACATAAGACTACTCACCTCAGGACAGCTCAGACTGAACTTGCTTTTGCATAATCACCATTTACATATGATAACTGTATGTAAAACACATTTATCTCAAGGTTTCAGTAGAAAGAAAAATATATTAGCCAGTTGGATCCAGAAGCCTCAAATTCCATTCCTCCTATGGGAGCTCTGTGCATTTCAGTCAAGCTCCTAAGCTCCTTTTCGATCTTTTTTTTTTCAGCTGCTAACCCCTGCATCCTACAAATTGTTCCTGCTCAAGGAGACTAGTATGCAATACTCCCACTTAAGAGTCTCCATGATGTCATCATTGGCATGCTTTCTTGAGGTAAATTAAAGTTAAGCAGGTTCAGGAAAATGACATCAAGAGCACAAATACGAAGAATGTATCCTTGTTAATTTTTTTATTAATAAATTGACCATCAGCCATTTGCAAATTCAGAMGCACACTAAGTACAATACAAAATATGGTCAGCATGAACCAGTACATTAAACTAGTATGTTATTCTAGATCATTATCTTCCCAAACAAAAAAATATCCCTGAGCCCATTCCCCACCTCCTAGGAGTTCAGCTGTCTGCTGAATGCTGGCTTATTGGTGGGAAATCTTTTGATGAGGCTGATGCTTTCAGCCTTTAAGCCAAGGCCTTCATTTTTGGTGTCACTTCAGCTGCACCATAGCTGTGGTTCAGTCATGACTTTCCTTGTTCATGTACGCAATTGATCAGGACCTGATCTTCTTGACTTGACCAGCCTACCCTTGCTCATTGTTCACATATGAGTTACAGACATACTTTTAGCAGAAAATGGATGTTAACCTTTCCATGAGAGGAAAATATTTCATGAGAATGAACATTTATCAGATTACCTTGGGAGATAATTTTTAAATACTTAAGGGGTTTTTTTTATATAATATAGAGGTGTGCCTAAATATCAAAGATATTTAATGTTACCTAATATTACCTCATTAGACCAGTAATGTTTGTGTAGTTTTTTTTCTATCTCAGTCCTCAGTTAGGATAAGTTTAGATGGATCAGATCCCATTCAAAGCTTTTCCTCCTTCTTTGCCATCACCTCTTCTACTGTTCTAATGCATACAGGAATATTTAACAAATTTGTTAGCACTGACATATATATCATATTGTAATTGATGTTGACCTCAGAAATAATTCTGTTGTACTCCCAGGGAATGCATAATGGGATGGGCAAAAAAACATACTCTCATAGAGAGAGAAAGCCCAGCATAAAAATGCAATTAGGGAGCACAGAAAACAGCAGAGTGACTCTTGGTGCCGAGATCACAAAAGCACTAACTTGCCAAAATGCCATTCCAAGCCCATGACCACAGCACTAGTAATGCTACAAGTGTGGAGTGCACCTGAGCCTTCTCATTAACCTTTTGGGTTAATGTTTGACTTGCAAACATAAAGGAGCCGTGTGTATAATATAGGAGAATGGAGGGGGAAAGCCAAGCACAAAGGAAGGAAAGGAGTGGGAATAACTCAAGGAAAAGACAGAGGCCTTTCGATTCTCGAAATAAAACTGAGCATTGTCTTTCTCCCACACAGAACTGTAAAAAGAGAATGAAGCAYAGCATTCTAGAAGAAGATGTATTCACATGGCTATGGCTTCAAATCTACATATATTTAGATTAGTTATCAACCAGAGAATTCTGTGATGAGGAAACTATTAAGCAGTAGACATATTTGATCTTGGATTTGTCCAGGTTCCAGGCCTGATTGTCTTTATTTTCTCATTAAAGGCCAAGATAAAGTGACCAGATATCTCAGCTGGATGGCACAAGCACCAGGTTTTAATGGACTGGCCCAGTGTTCAGTGATATTTTTWTTAAAATTCAGATACATGCTTTTGTTATTCTGCCACTGATCYGCCTTCAGTACAAAAATGGCTGATTCACAGACTCTGCTCCTCCTCTCCTGTATGTTATATCTACAGCAGATGATAAAATTCTCATTAACACTGGGGAGAGTACAGATTGGCACCTGCAAAATGTTTTCAAATATTACTGCTTAATATCTCTTGGCAATACTGGCATCTAAGAGGAGGCCAAATTCTGGTGCAGCCAAGGATGTATTCCACAAAATCTCTGTCCAGAGGTAATTTAATTTGGACAAAAGAACAGGAATTTGGCTTCTTTACTTTCTTCCACTTCTGCATGCTGAATCCCATTTCCTACTTTACAGAATGCATTTCTGTTGTTCAAATCAATGTCCCTTCCCTGCCTGCTTTCAGCCTTTGCTTTTCATCTTCCAGATGGAGGGGCTGAACATTTCACAGAATTAAACTCTGAGATGATATGAATAAGAAGATTTTTTTTTTTTAATGTCAATACTTCTAGAGAGTTCTTTCTTACTTTGACATTTTAAATTTGGTATTTGTGTTACTGTTCCTTTGGCTATATCTAACATGATGTTTCTTTCAGGTAAGAGAGGAAGAGGTGGAAGTAGCACAAGAATGATACCTAAAAAGGCTCAGTGTGACTTTTTTTCTATTGAAAGGTTTATACTTCCAGCTTAGTATCTATAGGCAAAGCAGATGATTCAGTTAAAGAGAAAATCTGCCAGAAAATAAGGGCCTCCACTGCATCTCTGCTAAAATTACTGCCTGGAACCTCCTGAGTTAGAAACACTATAACACTGTTTAACAATTCAGTCTTKTTTGTTTGTTTATCCTCACCCAAGGCCAGAAATAGAGAAGCAGAAAGCACCCAGCTATGTCCTATGTACTAGGCATTTTTATGATTTTTCTCTGAAAGAGTAGAGATGCACTATGGAATAAGATCAGTAGATCTAGGGAGAGCTGWTTTTTGAAAGGTGGAATGATAACAGGCCACAGTTACTGTTAGCAAGCATCATATTTCACATCCTACTATTAAGTCAAAGGGACAAGGACTGAACCATGGAGAGACATATGTTATACTTTCTCAAAGCCTCTCTCTATCTTTTACATTATTATCGTATGCATCTGTTCCAAGAAATTTCTATTAATGATACGTGCCCATTGCCCATTTCTATATTTCTGATGTCTTATGCTGAGAAACATAAGCCTTTAAAAAACACCAAAACATACCGGGGTATCACATWCTAGAGTTTTCAGACATAAATGTCCTGGGGTGTTTGTTTGTTTGTTTGTTTTATTTTCCCCAGGAGACAGACAGAAATTACTTAAAATATCAGTTTTCACTATTGAATATACTTAGCCATATAACATAATGCTAGTAAGCCAAATATTGGAAACACAACTAGCTCATGAAAGAGAAAGTATACTCTGTGCTGGAGCAACCTAGAAATGGCTTTCTGGCATGCTGGCATATCAGGCATTAGATTTCCTAGCATCTTCCTATAAGGAAGGCTGGTGCTTAAAATGCAAAGTGTTGCTGACAGGGGTCGGCAAGCCTCGTTCGCTAGCTGGACTGACCTGGGGTTGTCCTCACCCCAGGGCCCTAGACACAGATACCAATATGGGGGATGTGGCAAAATGGCGATTRTTGCRCAATTCAGTCTGCCTATATACTCCGGTAGAGTGCAGAGACTCACCTACTGCCCAATCGGGAGACTAATTTCTCCTTTTCRCCTTGTATGGCATGGGGTTATCAGTAAACTGCATAAATTAATTATGCTCCTAACTCCCGTGACATCGCGAGGTCTTCCGAGCGCCATGCCYTAAGCTCTATGCCCTATGCTATACTACATCATCTACTTTCGCTAAGCTCTCTACCTTATTAAGCCCTAAAAGCACAAAAAAACTCCTACATAAAGCAAGCCATATTTATTTATTGTTTCCTTTCCGTGGTGTTATCCTTGATAACAAGGATAACAAGGTATTATCCTTGATCAAGGCTGCGAAATGGCTGTTCCCCTGCATCATGACTATGAACACATGCCTTTGTCACTAATAGGAATGGATAAGGTGCATATATGTGTACAGGGAAGTGGAAATACAAATTCTCTATCAATTTACTCATTCCATTTGCATCTACCCTGTTTTGGATTGCAGTTCCATAATTGCAATGCTATAAATTCTTCCTATAATGCATTCTGAAATTTTTGGATTATCTATTTGTTTTACAGACCACCATTTTCTGAGCTGTCCGTAAATTGGGCTCTATTAGGATTGACATTTTATGTGGTGAATAATCCATGGGGAGCTCCTGAAATATGTGTGATTCTGGACTTTCTGATCAATGACCAAAATTTTACCTCTTGAAAAATCAGGCACAGCAATTAAAGGTACTACCCTTTTGAAATGATATTTTTGGAGAGAGGCCTTAATATTTTATGGCCATTACTAGATAAAAAATGTCTAGTGATGTTAAATGGATAAAATACCACTTAATGTATCCAGCTATTTATAATGCTGTGCACATCCACAATTTTCTTGCCATCTCAACAAGCTTTACTCTCTGTTCTAATAAATGACTAGTATATGCTATCTTATAACATCACTTTTCATCCAAGAGATGGCAGTTTTCAATGAAAGTGAGTGCTACATTGTGCTATCAGCACAGCTTCTATTCCRTATGAGATAATCTTCTGAACCACCTTGGAATTTTTGATCAGTCTAAAATACAGTACATTTACTTGAAAAGGGACTTTGAAATTTTATCTATAAGTTTTAAATGAGATAGTGATGCAAGTTTCTCCAGCTCATTAATAATGAATGTAGATATGTCTTTTTTATCTGCATATGAACATAGTAAATGAAATCAAAGTAGCATAGGCACAGCTCTCATATTGTTAAAACTGCTAAGACAGCTCTGTATACATTCAATCTTTCCTCCTAAACATACTTATTGTAGAAATATACCATGGCATATTGATGTTTTAAAACTAAATGCTTGCTGATCCCATTCTTTTCAGGACCAGAATTTGCAGAATTTGATCACACTGACCATGATTCATAGCTTTAATCTTATACTTTTAGTGCCAATGATGTTCCCATGTGTTCTTGCAGTTGCATATAAACCTAACTAACTAGTATGTTAGTTTGGGACAGAGTTCACAACATCTGGAATAATAAACTCTAGATTTGTATCAAGATACGATGCAAGGGTATTTGTAGTGGGAAGAACGTTTCTCTAAGAAGAATTTATAGGGGGAAGAATGTTTCAGATAACTGAACTAAGAATTCAGTTATCTGAATTAACTACTTCATATAGTATAGCTAAATACAAATCACTTTTTTTTTCAAAATCTGATGTTTTGCTCTGTTTCATTGCTAGCACTCCGTCGTTATACAGGCAACTTCTAAATAAAACAMAATCTCTTTGTATTTAGTTAATTAAAAATAAAGACATTAAACTGTTCAAAGCAAATTAATATGTTACAGGTCAACACCATTCCCCTCTGCCTGTTAAAAGAATGATGATGGATATCATAATGTAATATTCTGCACACTAAAAAATATTGCCGGAACCAGTATCACCAGCACTATATTTCATATCCCTATTTGCTGTCTTCCCTTTGAAGGATTGAACACTTTCATCTAAAGATATGTAAATGGCAATAAATAGCTGGCTGGTTTTCTGCCACTAGGACTTTGTTCTGACCTGTGCATGTTGCTGGTCATGGCTGGCTCTCTGCATCCTCTACCACATCTTGTTTTCCAGCACAGCAACAACTRAAAATTAATGTTTAACAGCCTGTTTCACCCAAGAAGCAATTCTAAACATCCAAAGGAGTCAGGCAGGGAGATGTGTATGGGTCCACATCTAAGTCATGCAGCACTTYTCACCCACAGAAATGGTGCATGCGTCTGCTTCAGCACCCTAGAGAAGCAACACTATAGGAAATAGAGACACTGTTACTCACACTAAGCTTTTATTTTTAGAGAGCTGTCAACTTCAGGATCAGAAGTCTTCTTTTATTAGTTCATCTAAAAGATATTAATATGTTTATATTTCTCGTGGAAAGTGTTTCTGAAAAAAAGTATCGAAGTGAAAAATCAGTCCTTGGCAGATACTCATTTAAATAGYTCTGGTTTTGCTTGCTTGGTTTTCTATCAAGCCAGTACACTTTTTTCAAGGAATGTATGCTTTCTCGTGAGAATTGTCATTTTTCCTAACAGCTCAGCTTTCAAGGAAAAATGATAAAAAATGTTCATTCATCCCTAACTTGAAAATGAACTCAGCAATGTTCACAAGTCCTGATGTATTACTATGAAAGTGTATGAGAGTTATTCTTGCTGGAATGCAAGCTCTTGACAACAAATGCTTTCATGAGAATCTTGATTTTTCATGTAGGGAAAAAAAAATATGGTTACAAAGTGTCAAGGAATTCTTAGGAAATTCTTAAAATAATGTAAATATATATATATATGTACATATATATTTAAACATAAAGACTCGGTGTTACTAAACCAGGCTCATAACTTTTTTAAAAYATTATTCATAATTTTTGAAGTTTAGTGTTGACAGTATTATGAATTAGAAGCCACACTGATATTTGGCATGCCTAGCTCATTATAAATACAGCAAGACTGAATAGTGGATTGTAGGGTATTTCAGTATTTACTGGAGCACTGATAACTTTCTCTCTGTTTTAGGAAGACAAGTAAATAAAGTTGCCATAAATATAACATCTGTGGGTTGCAGTTCTTCACGATATTTTCATGAGTGAACTAAGATCCTGGAGTTGCTTTTCCCATCTCTCTGTTACTGTTGTCTTCATAAAAAGTCTGCCTACAATAAGTTATCAGTACTGCTGCTTTGCTTTTATTTAAAGACTTTCCTCAAAGGTTTGTTCTCTTGATACTTTCCCACCTAAATGAATKATTTTTTTCTTTTCTTAAAGATCCTTATGAAGCAGAGAACTCYCTCAAGTTTGAAACTTGAGTTTCAAACAACTATCATTACTTTGAGTCCCTGTTGAGTCTAGTACTTAGGCACATATAGATCCTACCCCATTGAAGAGCTAAGTACATGATTAAATGCTCAGCTGCATGGAGATGTACTGATGAACTAAGCCACTGAGCAATATTTCAGCTGCTGACATCAGTCAAGTCTCAATTCTCCAAAGCGAATTTGAGCCCCATCCTCCTTACATTCACCCTTCAGGTATTTGTACATTTTGATAAGGTCCCCTCTTAAGAGAATCAGGTGAGGCCTAGCTCTCTCAGCCTTTCCTCAYATGATAGATGCTGCTATCCCTTAATCATTTTTATTGCTCTTCTCTGGACCTGCTCTAGAAGTTCCATGTTTGTCTTCTACTGGGGGAGACCAGAACTGCAYACAATACTTCAGGTACGRCCTCACCAGAGCTGAGCAGAGGGGCAAGATTCCCTCCTTCAGTCTGCTGGCAACACTCCTCCTGATGCAGACGAGTATCTCATTGGCCTTCTTGGCCACAAGGGCACACTGCTGACTTCTTGTCAACCAGGACTCCCAGATCCCTCTCTGTGGTGCTGCTCTCCAGCAGGTCAKCCCCTAATCRGTACTGATGTCTGAGGTGATTCCTCACCAGGTGCAGGACCCTGCACTTGTTCTTGTTGAACCTCAGGAAGTTCCTCTCTGCCCAACTCCCCAACCTGTCCAGATCCCTCTGAAGGGCAGCACAGCCCTCTGGAGTGTCGACCACTCCATCCAGCTTGGTATTGTCCGCAAATTTGCTGCGCGTGGACTCAGTGCCCTCCTCCAAGTCACTGATGAACAGATTGAACAGCACTGGGCCCAGTATTGACCCCTGGGGAACACCACAGGCCACAGGCCTCCAACTAGACTTGRCCCCATTTATCATGAGCTCTGCCATCCAGTCAGTTCTCAATCCACCTCACTGTCCATCTGTCCAGGCCATACTTCCAGAGCTTTCCTATGAGGTTATTATGGGAGACAGTGTCAAAAGCCTTGCTGAAGTCAAAGTAGACAACAATTCCTGCTCTCCCATCATCCATCTGCCTGTCATACCACTGTAGAAGGCTATCAGGTTTGTCAAACCTSACTTCCCCTGGTGAATCCATGCTGACTAGTCTTGATCACCTTCTTTTCCTTCACATGGCTAGAGATGCTCTCGAGCATGAGCTGCTCCATCACCTTTCCAGGGTGGAGGTGAGGCTGACCAGTCTGTAGTTTCCTGGTTCTTTCCTCTTGCTCTTTTTGAAGATTGGAGTGATGTTGGCTTCTTTCCTATCATCCAGCCCCTTCCCTGTTCTCCATGACCTCTTGAAGCAGACGGAGAGAGATGTTCAATACATTCTTCTTTACAATTTTCTTTTGCTTTTTACAAAACACCAGATTATTCAGATATTCTTTCTAGCCCTTTAAACCAGGCTAACCATATATTAAAGGATCTTGCAAACTCCTCAAAATGCTGTTTTCCTGACATATTTCTTCAGCAGTATGATATCCAAATGTAACAATGAATAAAGYTATTTGATGCAATGTACTGGTCCTATAGACATATCCCCCCTGGGCAGATGGTTATTTTTAATAGTCTGACCTAATTTCTTAGTAGTGATCCAAGGATAGCATAAAACCCTATGGAAGAAATGGTCTATCGCGTTTAAATAACAGGAGGGAACGCTAAATATTCATAACAGCACTATTTGTTGGTCTGAGTTCAGTCTCAAATGCACAGTTATGCTTCCTACAAAGTCACCAGATGATATTAAGCTAAATTAAACATCTTTAGGAGCAGAGGAATACCTTTAGAAAGTATGTGTGAGAGGGGTTATGACTACAGATTTATTCCTCATTATGGCCAATTTCCTTAATAGTAGTATTTTTTTGCTCTTATTAAGCCCGAGGGTAGCCAGATTCCATTTTCTTCCTCTTTCCTTCACATCTTTCTGCAATCTTCATTCCCTGAGATATATTTTCATTTTGCATTTGATATTCTTTCTAGAGCTCATAAGGCCAGAGATGGATAGTAAGTCTTAGATAGGAAGAAAAAAAATCCAGTCAACAGATTTCAAAAAAAAAAAAAAAAAAAAATTGTTTTTGTTCCCCTTGATTTAAGTGAAGTTTTTTCTAATTTTCACCCAAACTGAGCGAATCTATACCGCGATAAACAGGTGCTTGGAGGCTGTAATTTCTGCACAAAAGAGCAGTCATGCTTAAAAAAATTGCTGGTGAAATAAATTTGATGAACTATTGGCTACATTCGACCCAGATTCTGTTCTTGCATCATGAGCTCTGCACTGATGTGAAAACTGCATTTGAATTATAACATTCTTTTTCTCACAGAATTATACAGTAAGGTTAGCAAGTTCCAAAGCAACATTACGAAGAGCTGTATATTAAAAAAAAAACAGAAATTTTCAGACCCTGTCATCAAAGAAAAGGGGCATCCAGTTTGGCTTGAGAGTCAATAAACTACTATTCTACCATGTTGCTGCACTGTTGAAAGAAGTAATAGTTCCTGACAAAACACCTACTAAAGCAAATGTGCCTGATAACAGAACATTCAAAGCAGGATGGGCAGTTGCCTTTAGACTATATTTAACATCTTACTTGTTTGAAAAGTGAACTTTATCCTAGCTATTTCTAACTTTATATATATATATATATATATATACAAGCATATGTGTATGTGTATATATATATGTGTGTGTATATACATATATATATGGAAAAAAACATATTCTAATCTTATGAAAATATTTCAGGTGTTTTGACTAATCTTATTAATATTCACCTAAGTGCATTGGACACCTGAGCTGAAACTCTAGTAGAGATCAACCTGCTCCAACACTCCAACCTAGTCATCCTAGTCTTTTGTGTCTTAAAAAGTCATGACTTTATGAAGACACAAAAGACACTTTATGAAGACACAAAAGCAAAGTTCAAGAAGAAGCACAGTCATGTGCTTTTGTCCCTGGAGAATGCTACACGACTATTGCAAATAGTTCATCCTTAAGTGCTAGGTTTGGAGAGACATAACAAGAGTAAGTGATAGGAAAATGCATTTGATAAGATTTTCACAGAATCACAGAAACACAGAATATTCAAGGTTGGAAGGGACCTCTAAGGATCATCTAGTCCAACCTTCCTGCTCAAGCAGGCACACCTAGAGCATGTGGCAAAGGATGGCGTCCAGGCGGGTTTTGAAGACCWCCAGAGAAGGAGACTCCACAACCTCCCTGGGCAGCCTGTTCCACTGCTCTGTCACCCTCACAGGAAAGAAGTTCCTCCTCACMTGGAGATGGAACYKCCTGTGTTTCAGCTTATGCCCATTTCCCCTTGTCCTATCGCTGGCCATCAATGAAAACAGCTTGTCCCCTTCCTCCCCGCATTCTCCCTTCCTGAACTTATACATGTTAATCATATCCCCTCTCAGCCTTCTCTTCTCCAGAGAAAACAGGCCCAGCTCACTCAGTCTCTCTTCATACGAGAGATGTTCCAATCACTTAATCATCTTGCTCTTCTCTGGACCCTCTCAAGAAGCTCCACGTCCCAGAACCGGGAGCCCAGAACTGCGCACAATATTCCAGGTGCAGCCTCACCAGAGCTGAGTAGAGAGGCAGGATCCCCCCCCTTGACCTGCTGGCAACACGCCTCCTCATGCAGGCCAGGATCCCATTGGCCTTCTTGGCCATGAGGGCACACTGCTTACTCATGGTTAACTTAGTGTCAACCAGGATTCCCAGGTCCCTCTCCATGGAGCTGCTTTCCAGCAGGTCCACCCCTAATCTGTACTGGTGCCTGGGGTTATTCCTCACCAGGTGCAGGACCCTGCACTTGTCCTTATTGAACCTCATGAGGTTCCTGTCTGCCCAACTCACAAGCCTGTCCAAATCCCTCTGGATTGCAGCACAGCCCAACGGAGTTTCAGCCACTCCACCCAGCTTGGTGTCATCTGCAAGCTTGCTCAGGGGGCACTCAGTGCCCTCATCCAGGTCATTGATGAACAAATTGAAGAGCACTCTGGGGGACACCACTGGCCACAGGCCTCCAACTGGACTCAGCCCCATTTATCACCGCCCTCTGAGCTCTGCCATCCAGCCAGCCCTCGACCCACCTCACCATGCACTTGTCTAGTCCACTGTCCCGGAGCTTCCGTATGAGGATATCATGGGAAACGGTGTCAAAAGCCTTGCTGAAGTCAAGGTAGACAACATCCACAGCTCTCCTCTCRTCCAGCCAGCTAGTCATCCCATCGTAGAAGGCTATGAGATTCGTCAGACATGACTTCGCCTTGGTGAGTCCATGCTGACTGCTCCTCAACACCTTCTTCTCCTTCATATGCCTGGAGATTCTCTCTAGGATGAACTGCTCCATCACCTTTCCAGGGATGGAGGTGAGGCTGACCGGCCTGTAATTGCCCRGCTCCTCCCTCTTGCCCTTTTTGAAGACTGGACTGACAGTGGCTCTCTTCCAGTCCTCGGGCACCTCCCCTGCTCTCCAGGACCTCTCAAAGATGATGGAGAGAGGCTGAGCAATAACCTCGGCCAGTTCCCTCAGCACTCTTGGGTGCATCCCATCTGGGCCCATAGATTTTTGASTGGCYAGTTTGTCTAAGTGATCCCTAACCCAATCCTTCTCAACCCACGGAAAGTCTTCCTCTAGCCCATTTATCTCTCTTCCACTTGAGCCCTGTAGTTCATGGGAGGTCACCTTAGCAGTAAAGTTAGAGGCAAAGAAGGCATTTAGTAACTCTACCTTCTTGGCATCCTCCGTCACCAAGGCCCCCTCCCCATTCAGCAGTGCACTAACATTTTCCCTCATCTTCTTCTTGCTGTTGACATGCTTATAGAAACCCTTCCTGTTTTCTCTGACATGCCTCRCCAACTCTAATTCCACCCGGGCTTTGGCCTTCCTCATTTCACAACTGCATTCTCTGACGATGTGCCTGTATTCCTCCCACRTGACCYGTCCCTTCTTCCACAAGCTGTACACTCTTTTTTTCTCCTTCACTTTGCCCAGCAGTTCCTTACGCATCCAGACAGGTCTCCTGCCCCGCTTMCTYGACTTCTTTTTTGTGGGAATACACCRATCCTGAGCTTGGAGKAAGTGGYGCTTGAATATCAGCCAGCTCTCCTGGACTCCTTTTCCTTCTAGGACCCTGACCCAGGGGACTGCTTCAAGGAGCTCCCTGAAGAGGTCGAAGTTGGCTCTCTTGAAGTCCAGGGTAGCTATYCTACTTCTCRCCCMACYTCCTCCAYGCMGGATCGTGAATTCCAACATCTCGTGGTCGCTGCAGCCCAGACTGCYCCCAACCCTCACATCTCCCACTAGACCATCTCTGTTTGTTGGTATGAGGTCTAGCAGCGCCCCTCCCCTTGTTGRCTCCTCAACCACCTGTATCAAGAAATTATCCACAATATTCTGCAGGAATCTTCTGGACTGACTGTTCCTGGCTATGTGGTTTTCCCAGCAGATATCAGGGTGGTTGAAGTCCCCTAGGAGGACCAGGGTTTGTGATCAGGAGGCTTYCCACAGCTGCCCGTAGAAGGCTTCGTCCACTWCCTYGTCCTGGTCAGGAGGCCTGTAGTAAACTCCCACCACTGTGTCGCCCCTGTTGTCTTGCCCCTTTATCCTCACCCACAGGCTCTCTACTCGCATTCCATTCTCCCCTATGCTGAGCTCTAAGCATTCCAGTTGCTCCCTCACATAAAGAGCAACTCTACCCCCTCACCTGCCTGCCTTGTCCCTCCTGAAAAGCCTGTAGCCTTCCATGGCCACATTCCAGTCATGGGAACTGTCCCACCATGTCTCAGTAATTGCGATGAGATCATGGCCCTGTAGCCGCACATGCATCTCCAGCTCCTCTTGTTTATTCCCCATGCTGYGCACGTTTATGTAGAGGCGTCTGAGTGGGGCTCCCAATGTGTCTCTCCTCCTTGTTGGGACAGCTGCAGCCTGAATGGGCAGACTCTCAGAAGTTCTCCTATTTTGCCCYTTGGCCTCTTCCGTCCTAGAGGACCCTTCACAGACCACAGCTCTAGATTGCTGTGGATGGTGTGACGGGCYRTCMGGCACCATCTCRTCYGCCACCCCACARATACCCCCTCAACCCCTTGGTTTTTTTTCCTTGTTTTTTGAATGAAACAGTATACCTGCAGATGTTCACCCTTGAATTATAACAAGAGCAGAAGATGCTTTCTCTCCTCCCACAAGCGAATTATGCATCCTTTCTAAGACACTGAAGAGGGCACGCAATGAGTGACCTGGAAACTCATCTTGCCTTACTGTACGATATTCAGGATCTTGCAGATTGCACTGAGAAAGGGCAGTAAGTGAAATGGTTTGCATGGAAAGCCATTTTTCAATGATTTTTATGTGAGAAACTGAGGGATTTTGTATTAACAGAGATATTATGCTTGCAGGTTATAGTTTAGCTATAAAGTTAACAGACACACAATAATTAGCTGATTTTCAATGTAAACATGGAAATAGCCTAAGAACCTAAAAATCTTCAAATAGGAAAAAAAAAACAGACTGTGTAATTATAAAATATGTTACTAGTCTGGAGATTGGGAGAGAGAGGCTACAAATAACTTTCTGATCAAGATGGTCRCTACCTTTGGGCAAGTACTTTCATGTTTCTGTTTTCTGCTTCTGCTTTTGTCCCATTTATTTATTCTACCTAGATTATCGAATCTGGATTACAAATTCTATTTGATTCCATAATTATATCTGAATTATACAATAAGCATATGTTCAAGAATTCTTAAGAAGTAGCATGTCGTGCTACAGAGTTGGAAGTAAGATAACAAATGTGAAAGCAAAGGAGATGCTTGACTTGGACATGCAGTTCTTATTAATATTATATAATTATTTCATCCATCAGATCTCTTTAATCACGTCGTGTTAAAGTACAAATTAATATAAACTATGTCTGAATTCCAGAGGTATTTGAATTTTTCTGTTATCTTGTCAAATAAATGCAAGTTGCTTACATGATTCATTTTCTGTTAGTACTATAACCCATTCATTAGCTGTGGGTGGTCTTTCCAATATCTAAGAGTAATTTGTTTTTACAAGCTTGAGATATTTTCTTCTCCTTTGTGATTTTGCATTATGAATATTATTATTGTTTGATTTATATAGCTTTGCTCACAACTTATGGTGCTTCAAGAAATTCAACTGAGTCAAACTAAAAGACAAGAAAATTCAATTATTCATAAAGCAGAGAGCTCTTTAATTCAGGCTTAAAGATGTGAAGCAAATACCAGCAAGATTCCCTACCAGGATAGATTTTCAGGAAAAGGTCACAAATGTTTTTCTCTTCGGAACTGCTGATCAGCAAATCTCATTGAGGGCAATGAAAACTACAAGTATCCAGCAGTACACAAGACTAGAACATATATATATGTCAATACTCAGAAATGATGCAAGGAGAAAAATACTAACAAATCACAGACCATGAAAGAAAAAAAAAAAAAAAAAAANATCACATACAAAAAGTGAGAAAATAGTCTTGCTTACTCTAGTATCTGTTATTGGAGTTCTAACTTGATATTAAAAAAAAAAAGAAAAAAAAAAAAGAAAAAACACACCTTTATCCTGGTTCAGCCTCATACAGTACTTAGCCTCCACTAAGACAACAATATCCACATCAAAAACCAGAGCTAAAACACTAACTGTAAACACAACTTTATTTGAGCAAGGGCAAAGAGGCCATSTCTTTTGACAATAAACACGTGTAAATGATGGATGAGAAACAATAAAGAGTCTGTAAATTCACTCACAGACTCCCAGTCTGTAGTCTTTACAACTTTTATAGAAGTAATTCACTTACAGTAACCAAGTAAAACTCCATTAAATATGAAAAACCTGCAGTGCTGAACATGGAGCCAGCTCTTTCCTGCAGTCCTACTTCTAAGCATTTCAATAAATACCACCCTGCTAATTCAGAAAAGACCTCATCTTAAAACAAGCAAGAAACCTGGGTCAGCGAACTTGATAGAGAGCTTTAAATATTACGTATAAGCCATTACAATATTATAAAATGTTCCTGCTGTCGGTTCCCACTTTTTCCCCTCAGTCTTTTAAGGTTTGGTTTCCTCATATTTTAAGGAGTCAAACAGACACACAGGACATGTCCTGCTAAAATACTAACGCTATGCGTGGAGAAACAGTGCAGTTTCGCAGTTACAAATTGCATTTCTTAAGAGACAATGCAAAGGCAAACAGGAGACCAGGAACACAACTGAAAATCTTATGAGGAGATTTAAGAAGTAAGGAAAACACAGATTTTAAAAAACAACAGGACATTTTAAATAATTAGACCTGGGAAGGTACCTAGAAACAAAGGTGTTATGTAGTAAGTAAATAATACCGACAAATACAGGGGATGACAACAGCGCAAACAGAAGAGCAAATCGCTCAAGTTACAGCACGTGCTTTCCTACTAGCACCAGACAGGGCGTTTGGGGCAAGATTCACGACTGGTTTTAGTCTGGCAGAACAGCTCCCCGCCCGCTTTCCTTCTCAATAGAGGTTCTGTGTCTTTCACCCACTGTCGTTACACTTTCATAATGTGGCCTTGCATAAAGACTTCCAGTACTGAAAAGAAAAATATGGAAGCAAAAGTCTATGCAGAAGTTAAGTTTCCAGGCTAAGACCTTCCAGATCAGCAAAAATGGTGAAAACTTCAGCCCTCCAAATTACAACAGCAAAGGGACAGCAGTGTGAAGTATAGATAGGGTAGTCCTGCTACACAATCTCCCTCTCCCACRAGCCAAGATTTGCAAAGTCTTCCAGGCAGGTTACAAAATCTTGAACAGTCTTCTACGACACACTAAAACACAACAGACTTTTAGTCATGGCATCGGTATAAAGCTATGAATTCAAAATGAAGTTCAGGTCAACCTCATCCTATCACAACACTCCTACTCTCCTAACCAAAAGAGTGCCCAATTTTGTACCAAGACGCAATGTTCCTCTGGACACTGAAAAACGAGTCCAACAAGAAACTCAGAAGTTTCCACTTCCAACTAAAAAAAAAAAAAAAAAAAAGAATAGTGGAGAACATACACAAACAGGGTCCTGAAAAGATGTTGAGATTTGAAAAGTCAGTAGTTCTTTTTGAATGTAAATCTCACTTCTTCTGGATTGTACCAGGAAAAAAAAATTACTGACTAACCTGATAAATCAATAATTATTTTGATTAGATGTTATACTGTGAGGTATTTTTAATTCTCTGCTCTTCATTTTCTTCTCCACTAAGCCTTTATCTACATAGGGAATGTACTACTCCTCCCTCTTGTCAACATTTTAAATGATGTCAAAGGCAATTGTATAAAATATTGCATTCATATAATGTATGTTCCTTTTTTTTTTTTTTTTTTTAGAAGACAAGCTGAACCAGGAAGCCCTGACTGTGATAAATGTTCTGTAATAATCAACAGAACAAAAGAAAAAAAAAACTCTGAAAGAGAAATATGGAGACAAATAAGAGATAATGACTGTGTGCCTGTTTGCTTTGGCAGCAGGATAACACAACGTGAAACATATATTTGATATGTAGAACAGAATTTCTTGAAGTTAAATTTTGCATGGCCTGGAGCGTTCTCTGTTCGTTGCATCATCTCTGTTCATTGCATCAAAATATTTTAAAGATGCATGACATACTAACTTGAGTTGATTCCCTTGGAACTCCTTGACACAAATTTTCTATTTCTGTTAGGATTTTAATGAATCCAGTTTGTTCAGTCAAACGCTAACTAGTGGTTTTCATTATGCAGCAGATGCTGAATGTGATTTCTCAATCAATGTGCCTGACTATCTTCTTAGAATGGTAAGGTGTTTTGATAATTTTTTAGGAGCAGTTCTTGGAAATACTAAATTTTTTGACTGACTGATATTTTTATATTAATTCTAAGCTGATCTGTCTGAGAAAGAAGATTATGTTCCTCTTTCTGTAGTTCTAAACTATCAAATAGGTTAATTTTAAATGCAAAGTATCCTTTTCAGGCAGGTACATAGAGGATGGCAGAACAGGTAAACCACAAGAAACTATTTCCTTTATTACTTCGCATTGACTTTGTTACCTTGTGAAGAAGTAGACAAATTGCCTTTGTTAATATGAAATTGTTTGGCCTACATCATTTTCCCTCTGCATACTTGGACTGCAGACAGGTTTAGGAAGCTTTAATGTAGGTAGCAATATATTTTAAATACTGTAGGGATGAAGTCATTGGCTATATTTGAAGGTGTCTGGAATTTGCATTGTAAASAGCAGAAATGATGAGTATAGTCTGTACTCTACGAAAGCCTCCTTAGGGCTTTATAACTAGTAGTTTAGGGCTGATTGATAGGCTCCAGAATACTCCCATGGATGCACATTTTAAGTGTGGCATACTATACAACTCAATTATAATTTGACCAGCTTTAGAGGTCTGGAGTGATCCCATACTTTACTATTTCCCGTTTTGCCTGCATCACAGTTGCATGCATCTGTAGCTACACTCTGGTAGATGTAAGGAAGGGAAGCTRTTATAAGGTTGTCTTCTTAAAGACCAATCACTGAGTCAGGCACAAGATAGGCAATAACATGGGAAAAAACATCTAAAAGAGACTTGAGCCAAAAATCCCACTCATATAATTAATCACTTTAAAATAAGTATTTTGGAAGAGTTCRGAGTTTATATGGCAGGATTTCAGTATCATTGTAAAGCTATTGAAGCTGTCATGTCAGTGTATCTCTTTCTTATTGTGTTGTCTTGGAGATCAGTTTCCTCCCTTATTCACTATTTRATTTCCTGTCTGGCTATCTGCCTGCCTCCAGATACTTTCTAAAGGAAAATTTCCTGTCTATATTAGAATTTTTGTGCTACTTAATTGCTCTTGGTTAGTGTCAAGTAGCAGCTGCAATGCTCCTCTTCCAACAGAAAATACAAGTATGTGTTTGTGCATTATTTACTCTTGTGAAACAAAAACTATATGCTTAAAATTGTAGACATCAGAAGCGAAGAGCTGCAGACACGCTCCTTTCTAGCTCCCCAAATCCTGGAGATACAGGCTCCTCCTATTGGGTGATGTTTGTAAGGTTTCAGCAAGAAGAGAGGCAGCTCCTGGGTGCTCCAGACCAGCCCATCTTCATCCTAACAGGATGGAGAGAGAGAGGAGAAAGTGGTGGGACATTCTCTGACTGTGGGACAACTTCATCTCTCCTCTCATCCCGCTTTACTCCCTCTACTCCTCAGTAGACCTAGTTGGACTATGGATGAAAACCTGTCGGGGAGGGGTGGTCCTATGTCTTAGATTTCATGTGAAAGCAGTCTGCGTGCATACAAGTTGATGTTGACCACCAAACATAAAGGTTTAGCTGTGCTACAAGTGAAGGGAAATGGTGAGTAGGAGCCAATGCCAGAGTTGCAGGATTGCCTTCAGGAAGCAGAGGTTTGGAAAAAGGAGAGGCCTTGCTGAGAGGAAAAGTAGAGTCTATCAGGAAGTACCAGGGTGAGTTGTTTTAATACAAGATAAATTAATGCCCTAAAGACTTTTTTGGGGTTCTCACAACTATTTCAACCTGTATAAAATATTAAGCCTAATTTAGGATAATTTAGCTGGTCGCTACCTGTGGATATGACCCTCATACAAGCTCAGACTGCCTGGATCAAATTCTCTTTAATTGTTTTTTATTTTTTTTTTCTGTGATTTTCACAAGCCTCACTTTCTTTCCCTTTATATACAGCCTCAGTAAGAAGCAKTATAGTGCAATCACCCTATTTTTTTAGCAATTTGAAAACCTTTCAATAATAAGAAAATGATCCTAAATTTTTCCCCTAAATTATATTCTTTTGTAAGTAAAGTTATCAATAGTTCCTGCTGCTACACACAAAATAAAGCAGGAATATGGAAAAAAAAAAAACTCTGTGGGATGTAAAACTGCACTAAGAATCAGCCATGCCTAGTCATACTAAATAGGCAAGTTAGAAAACTCCTGTTGTTAACAGCAGCAGAGCCGAGTTTGAGTTGTTCCCCCTTCCCCACTTTCCATCACATCTAATAGCATATTTTTTGACCACAGCTATTACTACTGCAGGTAACTCAATTTCTTCTATGCAATATAATTATCACTGGAGGAAACAAGAGGGGGAAGGTACCATTCTATCTAATTTTCTATGACTTCCTCATCCAGAACTTATACCTTCCTACCCTCTCCTACCCTCTAAACACAATGCTGCACATTTTATTTTGTGTCACTACTCTGGTGGACACACCAGACACACACTGGACACAAAAAAAAGCTTTTTTTTTTTTTTTTTTTTTTTTTTTTCCCGTAAGCATGATGTATAAATCACAGCATAGTTGCTAACAGCATGTGACTGACAATTTTGCTTGATAGCCAATCTGTGATCATTTCAGCCTTTTTCTAATAAGCTCATTAGGATAGAAGGTCTGAAAATACTTTCTAAGACATAGCAACAAAGCTCAGCAAATTCAGTGCATACCTGACCACTCAAACTTTAGAGAATGAATCTTTCTTCAATCAAAACTTTTTCAGATTCTTCTGAATGTCTTCCCAAGGTTACTATATTTTTTGTCATTGTTTTTCCTTCCTTCCTTCCTTCCTTCCTTCCTTCCTTCCTTCCTTCCTTCCTTCCTTCCTTCCTTCCTTCCTTCCTTCCTGAGGTTTCCTAGCAAACGCAATAGCCTTCCAATCTATCTAGGTCAAGGTGAAATGGTTTTGCAAACATTTTTTTTTTCCATAAGTTCAGTTTCTGAAAATCATTTAAAGGTTTCTTGCTTTTTATTTATTTATTTCTAATATCATCTTAGAATGAACTTTTCAATAAACACTAGTTTTAAGAGGCTTAAGGTACCTAGAGTCCATTGACATTGGCATTTATACTGAATTTTTCAAAATACAAATGTGCAACTACTTGAAGAGTTGAAGAGTGCCTAAAAAAGCTATTTCATAATTCCTTTTCATACCCTGTTCCCAGTTATAAAATTCCCAGAAAAATCCTACTTAGCACATATGTTTACATTTTAAGGAATTAAAATTCATCTGGAAAAGAAAAAGACTCAATAAAATATCAGTGAGTTAATAAGTGATTCTGAACAATTCCTTCAGCYGTAATGAGAAAAACAGGCAGTTATTGCACCAGGATTCTGGTAAATATCTTAAAAGTCCTTYTGGACTTTCCTTTATGGTCTAACGAATATCTTCACATGTTTAAATGATTGAAAATTTATTAATTGAACAATACTAAGGTGTCAGAAACTGATAAAGTGTTCCAGGAAAWGGGGCAGTTTAGTTTGTGGAGAGATTTCTTCCTATACCACTGGGAATTAAATCATCGAATCATACCATGGATCTGCAGCATGCAGGGCTGTACTCTCTATTTCTGGTCCTACATATCTCTGTAATGATCCTGCATGTTGCTTTTCTACTTCTGATCTGCAACACATATTTTGCATTGTTAGCCAAAGGATATAGCCAAATGATGTCCAATAGGTATGGATTACTCCTATAGATATGGAGCTTCCATCTGAAAACTCAAAAGCAGTATAAAGGAAATGCAGAAATATGAGTAGTTTATCTTTGCATATTTCATCTTTTTGGGGTTTTTTTTTTTTTTTTGGTTGTTGTTTTTTTTTGGGGGGGGGGATGGATGGTTCTGTGATTCTGTCTTTCAATTTAATTCTTTTTTCTTTTTCATTCATTCTTCATTCCCATTCTACTATTTTGTTAACCTTTGTTAATGC
Source organism: Nothoprocta perdicaria (assembly GCF_003342845.1). Lineage (NCBI taxonomy): Eukaryota > Metazoa > Chordata > Aves > Tinamiformes > Tinamidae > Nothoprocta > Nothoprocta perdicaria. The sequence goes on along the minus strand of NW_020455601.1, from coordinate 223,596 downwards.
TTTCTTTCTTTGTTGATGTTTGTACTCTTCTCCATTCTTTTGAGTCTTTAAATTCATTTTCTGATTCTCATAGTTCCTCTTTTCTCTTACTYTGTCATCCTCCTTTTTTCCTACAATTTTTAGATTATTTTTCTCCTTTATTATTTATTCACTTTTGCTTTTGCACTAAAAAAATGAAATAGAGAAAAATATTCTCTTTTCCTGGGTCTCCCTTTTCATTCTACTTTTGGCCATGTGCTTCCTGAGTTCCCCTCTTCTAGACCCTTTCACTTTCACTGAGCACTTCAGCCTCTCTTTCATGTCAGGTCTCCCTCTACTCTTCTAACCCTCATCTTTCCAACCTYAGAAGGTTGTCTTCTTTTAGCCAGAATGTGAACGACAGTTGAATAATAATTACGAGTAGAAAGAGAAGTATCTGTTTTCAGTAGCAAAACTACAAGGTGTTAGTGGGTTGATGTAAAGGACAGTAACTGTTGAGATGTCAATATGTAGTACTAATAAATCAATGCAGATAGCCAAAGTAAAGAATTAGACAACACCCTGCCTCAGGCAATACTTACAGATGTCAGGAGTAGACTGAGACATCTTCATTGATGATGGAGATGTGTATGTCATCCCTTTCCCGCCATCCGCACATTTAGAATTCCTTCTCCTATTTACCTCCCAGAGTCTTTCAACTTCAGAGGAAGGGCCTGTTAAAAATCAGTAGCATCAAATKATGTTTCTTTCAACTGTGTCACTAGAAATGTTTACTTCATTTCTTCTTAAAAAGGATAAGATAAAGATGATCTACCCTGACATCACATAAGAGATAAGTAGGACTGGACACGTAAGTCCAAGTGAGAATGACTTTTGTGCCATGGTCGCCTAATGCATAACAACAAAATCCTCGCATGCACATCCTGGCATTACGACCTTCCTTTTTCCAATGGATACTTTGATTTCTGGGAAATCAAACTTGAACCTAGATTCAGATATTATAGGTTTTTTTTTTTTTTCTTCCTGTCTCATTGACCTTTAATTATTTGTTGCTCAAGGGCCCATTTCAAACAAACAGATGAATTTGGTCGTCAGATATTCTATAGTCAGAAGGCAGGGGTACCTTCTAGAAAACTGTTTGCACATAGGGCCTGTTTATCTAGTACCTGTGCAAGAAGGTGCCCTTCCCTTCCCTGCCCTTCCCTTCCCTTCCCTTCCCTTCCCTTCCC
>NW_020455601.1:205570-221978 GCF_003342845.1 Nothoprocta perdicaria | reverse complement strand
CCTTTCCTTTTTCCTTCTTCTCTCTAGCTCCAAGTTCCAAGGAGGAGGTCACTTAAAGATACCCCTTTCATATCACTCATTCATCAGCTATGATGCCCAAAGAAGTCATCTAATCCTTTGCTACTAAACATTGATGTTTGTAAAATGTACTTGGTCACATAGAATATTAGGACAAATATGACAAACATGAGGCTCTGGAGAGCCTGGAGGCAGCTAGTAAGTATCACTGTCTCAAATTGGCTGTTTCACAGAAGAATGGGATAGAAACCCAACCTGAGGCTTAGTATTTGGTTTTGGCTAGTACTGTACACAGAGATTTCTTTTTTCTTTCCTTCAGAGTGACATATCCTCACCTATATGCCTCTTGTACAGGAATTCTTACCTCTGAACTGCTGAATTCCTGTATTCTTTCTTTTCACTTCATGTAGCACCTAAGCTGGAGTGGCCTGCTTAAGTGGTCTAAGTATTTCCTTAAATCACCAATAGATCAGCTTATTTTATGATGAGAATAAAAAGAATTCTCATCAACATCTGTGGTCAGTAAAAGTTTAAGTGTTTTGGGAATCTGCTTGGATGAGTTATGCTCTCTATGTCCGATCTTTCCAGTGAACGTGGAAACATTCCTGGAGCAATATAACCTCACCATGTATGTATTTTTAACATTTTACAAAATAGCTTTTGGGAATTGGAAAAGATGTGCAGCTGCTGGAAAAGTGGGGGGACTATAACCCTTTTTTAGCCCAGCCATGCACTTGTGTACAAGAAAGGACTGTTCTTGGTAGGTGCATGAAATGGTTTATTATTGTGCCTCATTCTTATTTTAAGCCTGTGAGCAACACACATTTAATTTCTCGGTTAATTATCAATAACAAGGATCTCCTTAATATGAGGACATTGTACAGCATTCTATTTTGATAATATATAAATTGAATTTAATTTAAAAATCTCTGATTATCCATGTATTTTTAGAATGTTGTGTATTTCCTTTTAATGCACAATCTTACCATTACTATATTAATATATATTACAAATTATGTCTGAAAACTAGATAATATAATTGGATGTACAAAGTGCAAACAAGTTACTGATAAAATCTCTTACAGGTCATATCAAACCAATCTTTTACCAATTAATTAAAGCTCATAAATTGTGAGTAGAGGAAATAACTTGTTTGGAATGATAAAATAGGAACAAAGACCAGGAGCACAAATAAACACTATCAAGAAGATCTATTAGTAAACTGTATCTCATTGAAACACAATTAAAAAGTCTGTTTATTCTTCCAATGTTAATATAGATCAACAGAAGATATAAGACTGTTTCAGGCAATAGTCAGGAAGTCTCTAATGTGTCTGATGACTGGTGAGTTGCTCTGCAGCTTTAGCGGTTCATCCTCATTCTGATAGATTAGCCTCCAACTAAAATTTCTTCAGAAGAGATGGTCCCCCTCACATCCAATTTCACAGCATCAGTATTGGCATATTAAAGAAGTCACTGATGAAAGCTTCTGTTCTTGTCAGTTACAGCACATGTGAATCTGGGCATAAAATGGAAGGAGCCAGCTGAGAGCTTATGGGTCAGGCTTAAAAGGCTTAAGTTTGTGGGGCAGGTCTTGTAAAGATGGTCCAATTAGTAAGTGGATAAGGCCTTCTTCAGACAACTGGAAGAAGGCTTATTCTCAGAAGACCTAATCCTCCTGGGAGATTTTAAATTGCCCTGATATCTACTGAAGGGGCAACACAGCTGGACATAAGCAATCCAAGAGGTTTCTGGAGTGCATTAGTGTTAACTTCTCAATATAGATGATCCAAATGCTGAGGAGGAGAGGTGTTCTGCTAAACTCATGCTTACAAGCAAGGAAGAACTCATCACAGATATAAAGCTTGGGCTGGTCACAGCCTGGCTACAGTCCCCATGGAATGATGCAGTTCAGTATCATAAGTGGGAGGAAAGAAGAAGAAAAATAGAATCACAGCCCTGGATATGAGGAAATTTTTCTTTTCACTAAGAACAGTCAAAAACAGGAATACATTGCCCTGAGGGGCTATGTATTCTCCATCCCTGGAGAATCAAAAGCTATTGAAACATTCTCCTGAGCAACCTGCTGTAGCTGATCCAGCTTTGAGCAAGAGGGTTGCACTAGGTGATCTTCTGAGATCCCTTCCAATCTCAGTCATTCTGTGATACTACCATTCTGTAGTAAGAATTAAAACAGATGAAAATTGTGTCCTCTAGACTATGACTTAATGTAGTTTCACATTCCCTATGTAGTATAAGCTAAAAACAATATTTACTTGGGTTAAAAAAAAAAAAAAAAACTATTTTTTTTAAGATTGGAGAAAAGTTTGCCTAATTAATTAATTCATGTTCATACAGCTAGGAAAAAATGATGTGAATCACAGTATCAATACAGAAACTAGAACCGTCAGTGCCGACAAACCACTGAAAAAAGTGAAAAAAGACAAAAGTGAGTAATRGTTGCCTGTATGCATGTGAATCAGGTTTTCATTTACACCATCCACAATGAGATCACAAGATACGTGTAAAAAATATAATCCTAGCTGGACTATCCAGTCTGCAGCTTCATGTTTTCTGACATGAAGTCAGAAATGTCTGCACATGTAGGAGACTGCCTGGTATTTATAAAATGCTTTTATCAAATTTTATATTGCTAAATATCTAAATATCATGTACGTAATAAATTACATATATAATGGGTGTTAGACACATAAAAATTTACAGAGTCAGCTCTGGCATTTCCTAATACTGAGGATCTAATTATTGCAAGTCTAATTGCATTCTTTTAGAATGGATATGCATGGTTATTTTCTACACTTCACACAGGTTAATTTAAAATCATATTAATATTAATATTATTAATATATAGAGTTATATTAAAACTATATTAATCAGCAGTAGTTCAGAAAAATGATGAGAAAGATGTATCAGTAAAATTGGGATTGATTTCCCCATATGTAAGTAGATATTTTTAAAAGTCAAATATAAGTTCTCAAAGAGAAAAGTCATCTATATCACAGAAACTCTTCTGAAAAAAAAAAAAAAAAAAAAGGAGTGGAATTACAATTGGTACTAAGAGGTGCTGATGGTGTAATGAGCATGTCATGGGAATGATAAAGGCATATGAGGTTCCATTACACAAGGGAGAAGTTGAGCGTTTGTTCCAGATCTAACAGTTCTATATTCACACTAGAGAAATTGACACATGAGTGATGCCACAGTGCTGTAGGAGAATACATTTGGATTTCATCTCTGTAGCTATTTTTTTATTTTTTTTAACCCAGTAACAGCTAAAGTTCCTGAGATAAATTCATCTGTGATGAATTCATTGGTGCAGCAACTCATGGCTCCAAAAGCACATCCATCCATAAATATTTTAAAAATAAAAATAACCTGAGGCAGAGGGAAGACWTCTATTAAGATACAAAAGAAGAGATTGAATGAAAGATCTCACGAAGACCGACATTTCCAAGGAAAAGCAGATATTTGCGCACTGCAAGATGTAGGTACCAACAATGTGACAACCAACAATGTGAAAAGATCATTATTTTTTATGAGAGGCCAAGCATCTGATCTTACTTTATATCTGTCTGTTAGGCTATTTTTATTTATTTATTTTTATTAATTGTAAGAAGAAAAAATGGATTGTATGGCTTAAAAAAAAATCAGTTCCAAAAGGTGGTAGATTTAGTACTGTATTTAAATAGTTCGGTGCTTTTAGAATTGCAATTTTGAAGAGAAAGTCAGAAGGGCTAATGTAAACCAGTTTAAGTTAGACTTTAACTATTACATTGGAACAACACACATATACAGATTAATAAAGTGTCTGAAAGCTTTATTTTAAATAAGATTTTAAGTACTTAAAAGAAGATTCAGGGAGTTTATTTTTACAGGCATTAGAGAAGATATTTTCTTTCTTTGTTCTTTTGTTTGCATATACTCTCTTTATAGAATAGAAAAAGCATACTAAAGAAATGATACAAAAAACATAAAATSAGTACTTAGAACAATGTTACTGAGCTAATTTCCTGATAATTTAATGGGGTCACCTGAAGTATCACATCAGGGAAATAGACTCCTTTGTTTACAGTTTTCTATCCRCAGGATTTACATTTCTGAAATCTTCCCATTGACATAGAAGATGGCAAGAAACGTTTTAAATTAAGCACAAATAAAGGAAATTCAGAGCTAATGCGGCTTTGCTGATGCTGTTTTAATGTATTCCCCTGTGTCTAGGTGTTGTTGCAGCCTCAGTAATTCCTGCAGCATTGCCAGTTTTCTGAGTTTATGAAAACTGAAGGCACAAGGGGATGAGTTAAGCATACGGGGACAACCCTGTTCTGAATTTCATTGCTTTAGCTGCCTTAAACAACAACCATAACAATACACAAGCAGTTTAACACTGTCAATATGGGATTTGGGCAGCAGGCTTAGTTTGCTGTTGACAAATACAGTACTTGAGCCTGAACCATCTATCCTGGGATAGAACATGGTATAAAAGGTTGTTGACTAGAAACTTTGAATAATTCATCACATATGCTCTTTTCAGTGAGTAAGTTCCATTTTAGACCAAGATGCCCAATATGGCAGGATGTTGTCACCTAGGATGATTGAAAATATTTTTGCGTCTCTCTTAGTCTGAATTGAGCTCTAAAGAGAAGTTCAGAGGGCCAGAGCTGACAAGGATATTCTCTCATAATAATCACAGTGCTGTGGAATTCATGTGTGTGGCTTCAGGAGAAAAGAAACAAACCCTGTTTTACAGCAAAGAGGCTGGAAATGCTTTGCATTATTTTCTGTGATAGCTGTGTTTTGTGCAAGCATCACTAAGAGAAGTTGTATTGTATGAATGGGACAGAGCTTTGATACTGGCAGGAGGGTTTGCATCCTGAGGCAATTCTCTCTTTGCATCCTCCTTGTGCGCTCCAGTGTGGGTGTTTCACAAGCGTACCGTGAAGTGTGGGAGTGCAGTAATTTTAGAGAAGAAGAAGGGGATCTTTAAGTGCTTCTTATACCGAGAATAGATGGTACACAGGAAAAAAGGCCTAAAAGTACTGGGACAATTCTGTTTTTTTTCTCTGACAGAAAAACCTTCCCATTCAACACAACAATCAACAGAATATTTAGTCACAATTTAGGAGCATAAATATACATTCAATAGCAAGCTGTCTTTTATTTCTCTTAAATGTACACCAGGTTAAAAAATGATTATTTTTAAGGCTTTTTAAAGTCTGATAAAGCATTTTATGTATCATCTGACATATAAGCAGTATAAGAAATGTCTCCACATTTCATGTTCCCTAACTTTTTAYATTTTTCACTATAAGTTTCTCTGTTAATAATATATATTTTTTTCTAAGTGTACTATTTTAGGGATAGGCCTCTATTAGGGACAATCAGGTAACTACCTCCTTGAAAAAGCTATTTTTAAAAAGCTTATTTAAAAAAAAAAGCAAAAAAAGCCCTTTTAGCTGGAAAGCTTTTATATTTTTTTTCCTCTCCTTTTAATTTTTATTGATTTTGAAGAATAGATTTATATTCTCATATCTAGGCTTTTGGGTGCATATTAGGTAGCTGTATTTAAGGAAGATTTGCTCTGAGATTATTTGATGTGTTTTTTTTCTAGAGGTTTATATTTTATTTCTTTTTTTTTGTTGTTGTTATATTTGCCGTATTAACAATGGTAGCACTTGGTCTGACCAAAAGAAAATATCAGTGCAATCTAACTAATTTTAGCTATTCAGTTAATTATATGGTTGTTTAAAAGCAATTTAGCAGAGTCATCCACCTAAAAGGGTGAGGTATCCTTTTCGCTTGTTTCCTTCCTAATTACTTGTGAAGGAAATTCAAAAAAGACATAAGCACCTGAGAACACTTTCTAAAATGATGCCATAATCAAATTTATACACATTTAAATGATATTTAGTAAGATGGTTTACAGAAAAGTAGAAAAGCTCGCATTTACTTTCTRAAAGTATCAGTAAGTATCTTCCATTCTAAGATTCAGCCCAGCTTTTCAATTACTCTAAAATGTAGCATGGGCCATATTAGTAATTCACAAACAAAGGGAGAAGAAGATGAGGAGGTGAGGAGAGTAGGTGAATCCCTTCTATAAGTCAGTTGAAAAATGCTGAAGGGAAAATGAGAACTAAAATCACTGAAATCCTAGCCATTAAGAAAAATCAGCAAAAATTCTGTATAGGATAATAAATGCAAGTCAAATAATTATTTTAAAATAAGTAATGGCTTCTCTCTTCTTTGAACTGAGATATTGAGAAGAAGTATGTAAATTACAGAAATGACAGGTATAGGGTTAACAGCAGGATACACTCTCTACCAAAGTTTGATAGCTACCCTTCCAGTTTTAATGAACAAATCCATCTGACTATGAGTAAAATACTTTAACATATTTTTTCAGAMTATGAAGAAGGAAGAGAGCAATTTTCTTCAGTCAAGAGTTCTTATAGTCTGTACTATGAGTTGCAGCAATGACAAGTGCGTGAAATTCCAGTGTGGGTGCTTGGAGCAGCAGAAGTTAGTTAGTAGATATCCATAAAACACTCTAATGAAAGCCTCGCTTCTGTGCTTTTACACCTGTTGGACACTATTATAGTGAAGATAATCTGCCAAGAGAATGCTGATAAAGTGCACTGCAGAGGCATAGAAAATATGTTTCAATTGTCTCCACATAAGTGATGGAACCATACAAACGGGAGGAAGGCATTTGTTAAATATTCAGCATCTGCTGCCTTCCAGAACAACTAGTTGCTTTAAATATTTGATAGACTTTCTTTGTRCCCACATATTGATGTATGAAAGATAAACCATGTATGAAAATATTGACAAGTGATTTGAATGTCTGAAGGAAAAATAGAGATATCTTTTTAAACCACAGTTTAACATGTAAAAAAATAGGAATGATAGTTTTCAAAATCTCCCATGTACTGCAGTGTTTCAATATTTCTCTCCTAAAGACTGATATGTGGTCTGCATTCTACATGTATTTCTATCTATTCACTGAATTGAATAGCAAAAGCACAATAATAAGAGTCTACTGCAAGCTAGGTCACAATAAGAAGTGCCTTTGCAACATGTTCAACTCTTCAGCAGTTTCTGTTGGCCAGATTCCTCTGTGAAGTGTGACAATGCTAAGCCTGTCCCTCCTAGGCAAAATACTCAACTGAAGATGTGTGACTAAAGGTGAAAGAGAATTTGTTCTCAATTATTGTTAAATCACTTGTGTGCATCTCGACCTCTTCTCTGTATTTGGTTCTGACCTTGAATGTTTGTACTTATGTTTGCTTTCTATATCTCTCTAAATTCTACCTGTTCTACTCCTGTTCCTGCTTGCATACGGTATCCTCTACATAAAGCGTCTTTTAGTACTACTTTTAAGAAAATATTGAGTTTACCATCTGTCATATTCTGCCCCCCCAAGTTGAAAAATGTTTAACTGTGGACCTGTGTGTTCTTTCACATAAGACATTTGGGTTTTATAGCAACCACCATTTAAATTATGATTTGGAAGTAAAAATCTGACCTTGCCTATTTCAAGCCAGAGAGCTGATCCTTACGGGAGGGACCTGCAGAGAACTAATACCTCTATGCATCAAGCACAGGGAGGGGGGTGTTAGACACTTATTACCATTTTAGACTTTTAGCCACGAAAAACGAGTTGTCCTCAGAACAGAAAGTGATAACCATCAAGATGACTATTATGACTGTGGAGGCAGGAGTTGAAGTCTTCCTAGGGAAAACTGGGTGAAATCTCATCCTCATTTGTATCATCAARAAAAATCCCTTTGGCTTTACCAGACATGGGATTTCATCTGTTACTTCCTGCACAAAGAAGAGGTCTTTCTGTGCTTTTTCTGTGCCCCCAGATTGTGTACTTGGAAGCTCCTAAAACTATTTGTGCTATTTGTACTCTCAAATTATTTGACTCAAGGAACAGAATTTAAAAATTTTAGTCCATCATGTATTTAAAACTCAATCTGATGTTAACATTTGGGATTCTCAACATTGTTTCAAAGATATAGAAAAAGTCCTTAAGTCTAGCATTTCATGCTGTCAGCTTCCTCCTGCCCCTCTCCTTGCAAAAGCTCTCTTGTTTATAACATSGCAATTTTTAAGCTACACTTTCCTACTTTTTTACCCACTATCAAATAAAAAGACACTGTAAATTTTATTATAGTGCTCCTAAACCTGACATTGCAATATGTAAGGCACCCTCATAGTTCTCTACTTTATATATTATTTTTATGGTAAGAATTAAGGGTTTTATGAGGCTGTAATTTCAGACATTACCATCTATTCCTGGGAACTCAGTGTTATCCCTGGTATTGAAAAGAGAAGCTACAACTTTTCAAGGTCAACTGATCATCAAAAATTAGGAAGGAGAAATGTGAAAAGCCTCCTCCACCTTCTACCGTAATTGAAAATATTTTCACCATAAAATGGCAAATAAATAAATGTAAAGCTAACATTTACTTGTGGACTCTATACCTTAAAAAGTAGTTGTCTTCCTATAGTTGTGCAGAGATCCTCTAAAGTGATGTGTTACCAAATAATTTTTTCTGAAACAAGATGAAAGAGATAGTCTTGGTCTCCCAGTGCAACTCTCCCCATTTGTGTGGAATAGATGTTTGCATCTGTGGCAGTCTAAATGCACTCCCTTGGCACACGAGTTCAGCACTTCAGCTCACAAAGCAATCTATGCCTGAAATGTCTTCTCACCTTGTCCTCACACTTTCCCATGCTGCAGGATCCCCAGTGAAGACCYGTTCTCAATAACAGAAGTTATCTTTCTATAAAATTTCATGTTAGAAAAGATCATTAGGGTCACATAGCATGACCTGATGGCAATGGCCCTTTTGGAAAAACATCATCAGTGATAATGTCTCCTACAACTACATAACTAATTAATTTTGATTTATAGAACTTGGTTAGTCCAGTGTTTGCTATGTACTGAATAGTCAAACTGGTCATATTACAATACCATTAGATCAACAATTTTTGTTGCAAAAGTAAGGGGATAATTTGAACTTCTGTTTTATTTCAATACATGCTACACTTAAAAGAAAAAAGAAAAGCATATATAGATCAAATAATCAGCCCTCAAAATCTGGCCACCTATGAATCCATTAAAGAAAGAAAATCATTTGTAGAACATGAAATTCATACAGCTTAACAGATATCTTCAGGTGCTTCCAGACTAAAATACTTTAGCAGCAAAAAGTTGCAATTCTAATTTGCTTGCATATATATAGATGTTTAAATGGAGTAGAAGAGGTATTTAGTACAATTTTCTCTCTTAATATGTATTGCAATGAGAAAGGTGATCTTTCAACAAAAAGAAACAGTTTCAACTATCTTCGTTCACCCTGTCATTCATCATTCATGAAAGACATGAAGCAACTTTCTAAATAAGGATTAATGATGGATTTTATAATAGTAATATGATTCATTTGAGAAATTCAAAAGGCTTAATATAGCATCTGCAAAATCAAAATTCTACAAATGTTTTGAAACAACATTTGCTGCCTTTTATTGTGTTTCTAGCTTTATTTTTCTTTTGATTTTTAAAGAATGAAGGTCTTTGAGACCTACTACATAATTCTTTTTCTTAAACTTGTATCAAAATAAATTTTAGCATGTGTTACATGTCACTGATGTTAATTATTCATAATTGTTATAGAGATCTATCTCCAATTTACAATTCTACTTTGTTTAAACAGCAGTAAAACTAAACGTAAGGAAATTCAAGGACATATTGACACTTATGAGTCACCTTTGACATATACTAGACCATGGACCACTTGGTATTTTAGCAACAGTTCTAATTACTTAGAATGAGGTCTCTTACTTCCACTCATTGCAAATGTCTAGCTGTGCTGTTTCTTTAGTAGAAATGAACTCTGAGACAGATTTTTGTATTGTGCATAAAGAATAATATAGCACAGAAACTGTCCAAAACACACCTTAATTTAGCTTATACTTATGCAAATAGCTTGTTCRTGTTCTGTAGGACTTAAGGGTTTTTCTCAGCTCTTCTGTACAGGTGGAGAATTGTGGGGTGCATGAGACAGCAGGCCTCTAGAGTACCAAAAGACCATAGCTAAAGGAACACACAATACAGTGTTTCAGCCCCCAAAAGGTAATAGTTTCAGGATAAAAAGATAATAGTATATTAACATAAATTCATACAAGATATAAAATGTTGCATTTTTCTTAAAGTAAATTAAATCCAAATTTCATATTTGAATAAATACAAAGCAAATGTTACCTGAAACAAAACAAGTAGATTTTTACCTGTAAATAGGCATGTRCAAGGAATAATTCAGCTCTAATCTAGGAGTGAAATTTTGCTTTTTGACARGAAAAACTTTTTAAAAACTTTATATGCACTGCTCATGCATCAAAATTCATTACTGAAAATCATAGGTGTAAAGTCCCAGGACTAATACATCATTTGTCTGTGCATCCCCATGGTTGCAAACCTGTAAACAAAAGCAGCTGGCCGGTTGTCCTTCCAAGGATCTAGCTATTTCTGCATAGAACATGTATTTCCTTTATTGTTCATGAATATATTAAAAGTCAGGCTTTATGGGCTTGAAATTTTATACAATAGGAAACTACAGTACTGGCAGTTTTGCAAACTGTAGCCCTATCTGCTTTACATATTACGCAGCAGTACCACAAAATTATATGAACTACTTCAGAAGATAAAAATTATTGGATATTCACCTCAACAAACACTGAACTTTTGATCAAGACTTTTATCTGACAGCCTCACTCAGCTAYGATTGTAGCAGGTTGTCTAAAACATGAAAAAAAAATAGCATTATGATAAATATGGTCCAAGTTATTTTAGTAAATTAAGTGGTTATATTTTATTTTTACTGCGGTACCCTGTATGTTGTAAAGCAAGATCAGTGAAGTGAAGTGAAGTGAAGTGTTTAACTTGTCATTCATTTCTCTCCATTTTAATGAATGTATTGTTAAAACTTTTCTATCATCAGTGTAATAAAGTAATCAGTTTTTCTTTAATATTAGCACATAAGTGAGCACAGAGTATTGAATATATATATATACTTATTTTATAAAAGGCTTTTCTGTGTTGCTTGATAGAATTTACAAATAAATTTTTTTCTTTAAAGAAATCTGAAATAAAGTCGTATTTTATTTCCTTCTTGAACTCATAAAAACTAGTGTGCAAAGCTATCTTAACCATTTTTTATTTTCTCATTATGTTTCAGAATATAATTTTTGTTAATTTATAGGAAAATTATGAATGTKGGTTATTTTACTGTTAAATTTGAAGTATAAATATGCAGTCATAACTTGATAGCCCATTTACAAGTATTAAATATAAATCCTTTCTGATCAAATACTGRAATTCTCATGCAGTACTTGATTATACTTGACAGGCACTGTGAACATTGTGGTGCAATGTGGATACACACTACTCAGAGCCATGAAGTTCAGCGTTCTGCTTTTCAGTTTTGTCTTGGAATGTCTGTGCAGGGAAAAAAATACACTTCAAGGCACAGTACTTTATGATCTTTAGTTTTAACCACTTTACAYTCTTTTCACTCCAACCAAGGATTTTAAATATAATTATTTCCAGCCTCCTTCTGCCATCTTTGCTCTGCTCCCACCAGTTRCTCTGGTGTTAAGAGACAGTCCTCATGGGGAAAGATAGTCAACCTTTTATAGGCCCTAGTCAGACTATACCTAGAGGGACAGCTTTGTCCTTTTCCCATGTCTTACTAGCCATCTCACCACCAGTGAGAAAAAATCAGATCCCATTCTGACTTCTCTTACRCAGTCCATACTGTCTTGAATCAATGGGATTTTTGCCTAAATATGTATTTCTAGAATTGTTCCAATGTATCTAATTTGGTCAGTTCCAAAGTAAGTTCATATCTTCCCTTTTACCAGAAAAGAAATTCCTCTCTCATTCCTTAGTATTATATATCGAGTGATACCCAGYTTCAAAAGTCTGTAAATATTTGACTGAACAGTCCTGATGGTATTTCACTGTTATCAAATGAAAATAGAGGAACTAAATTTTGAAGATAAATCCCTTTCCAATACTATTTTTTTTTTTTATTCAGAATGGCATATATAATACCAATATGAAATTCAGTGCCTGTTTTTCTAGGGAAAAAAGAAAAAGAGCTTAAATACAGATAAAKAAAAGTCTAAAATATATACATGCACTATCCTGGAAAATGAATATGTTTTCCAGAAGAAAATCAATTATTATTGAGAAAATATCCCCCAAATATTATTATTCTTCCTATTCTCTTTCAGTTCTTTAGAATGTCACACATGATCCATGAGTCAAACTAGTTTAACCTGAGCTACTATATACTACTTAGAGGAAGGCACAGAGAGCAGAGTCTTGCACATACCAAAACACAATCTGACTCTCTGAGTCAAAGCAAGGAGTTTTGTGCAGAGTAATAGTGCTGGAAGCCTTCTTTAGCTACCAAAAGCAGGAGGAAAGGGAGAATTAATCTATTTTTCTCCTCCTACAAAGCAAACACCAGATTTAGTTTCTTTCATATTCTGAGTGATATGATTGAATTTAGTTTTCATACCCTGACATCAATCTGTGAATCAACAACTGTATGCAATTTCATAATCCTGTGCTTTCTGACCAGATCCTGTGTGCTAGGATCTGGTCATATACAGGATGTTTGTACTTGTCATATTCACAAAAGTAAAGTTGGGATGTTATTTTTGATTGTAAATAAGCTTATTGTCTGCCAACTTCAGAATAAGGTAAAACAAAATATATATGAATTACTGCCAAATTCAAGTTATATTTTTGATAAAATTTATTATTTTATTTCTTATTCAATTTCCTAATTAGATTTTAAGACGAACTGTAATTTAGGGAGAAGAAAAATTCACTCTAGATAGAGCAAAATATTTCAGACTTCAAACCAAAATATTGCTGAGCCAAAGTGACTTATTTTTCAGTTTAGCTTACTAATAGGAAATCAGTTTAGCTTGCTGATATTAAGTTTACTACTGCAGTATCTATACATAGTTTTTTTAATCAAAAAATAAACTACTAAACAAAAGCATGTTTAAAAATCCAGACCTACATTTTAATGTTCATTTTCATAATCTATGTTTACAAAATATGCAATTTACAAAAATTAAATGAATAAACTTAAACACACAAACATCTCAAGAAAATTAATTAATCATATCTTACAATTTCACAAAAAAAAAACAAAGATTTTTTGTTTGATTTAATAAATGCATGGTGGAGTTCAAAAATCCCTTAGTAGCTAAGTAAGATTGACTACATGGTTCTCATTTGATTTGGTAACTGCTTCCCTGAATCAAAAATTGATTCCTTTTTAGTGCAGGTTAAGTTCAAAATCTCTTTTAGCATAACAATGCCTATTTATTTTGATATAAATACAAACACAAAATACTGCAATATCTGAGTTACTGAAGGCTAGGATGCAGATCAGCTAATTGCTGTGTCCTTGAATTTAAGTGTAGTATTCCTTGCTGCTGTTAATAGCTCATGGAGATCCCACATATGAGAGAAGTAGTAATTTCTATCTTTTATTGTTATATGAGTGCAATCTTCCTTGTGCTAAATGCCATAGWTAATGGCTAACATTTATAACAAAGCAGTTTATTCTGCAGCTGCAGAAGTAAATCCAGCGAAAAATAAAAAGCTGGATGTGTGCTGAAAGTGCTTAGCCAAGCCCCACACTTCACTTGGAGAGGTCCTTAAATGAAAGCCTGTTCAGGTGCATACAAATATTTGCCTACAGCAGYTGCTCTTCACTCTCAAAGGTGTAACACGTAACTTATGCTTCCACACATGTAATGCATGGTAGTTCTTTGACTCTGTTTATAGTATCCTGCTGGAAGCTTAAAAATCTGCAAGCCTCAGACCTCAGGAGTACAGAAAGTTCAAAGGTTAAAAACAGTGCTGATGTATGCAAGGAAAATAAGCATGTCTCTTGTTCATGGATTCATATTCAGGAAAGTCATTATAGTGGTGTGAGTGTGTATGTTGTCTAAAATTCCATGGGTATCAGAGTATAAGTAGATGTAATATGTCCTTTTTATATTTAGAAAATTCAATTTGTAGAGCTTTCTGATTTAATTCTATTTTTCTTTTTTTTTTTTTTTTTCTAGATAAGGCAAGAGAGTTTCCAGATTTTTCAGATTTTTTCCTCCATTCTATCTGACTGCAATATCTTTCTTACTGTTCATTCAGCACATGGAACTTTTTGTTTCATTTCCACAAGTCTTCGGACTGGGCCTTCTAGATATAATTTTGTGTTCTTTCCATTTTTGGAAAAGAACTCATTTTGCACATGCACTGAAGTAAATGTTAAATCTTTGCTGGTTGCAAATAAGTTGTTGCTACTGATTTCTTCAATTCTTTTTTTTTTTGTTTTTTTTTTTTGTTTTTTTTGTTAAGGAAAAATAAAATGTTTTCTATTTCTGGTGACATGATGTCACCTCAAAATCCAAGAATGTCTCCTATTCATTAAGAAACATGAATGTGTGCCCGAAAGTCAAACCCAAAATACAGATTTATTTAGACTGTAAACTCTCAGATTTCTCAGAAACAAAAGCTTTGTGGAATCTATTTTAGGTCATTTGTTAAATGTTGTCACTTGTTCCAGCCATCCATAAAGTAACCACCCATATGTGAATATGAACATATTAATCGGACAGAATGATGCAGCCAGCTGTTACAACGGCCAGAAAAAACACCTGTCCCTTTTAATGACTACTATCAATATTCTTCCTTGCAGCCTTTTGTGTTAAGTGAGAAAAGTTTTCAAGTGGTGTTTTCAATCCAGGTGAACCAGGAAGAACAAGAGATATTTTAAGGTACTTGTTCTCATGGACCYTTTAGTAAGATGCTATGGCTCTTATAAGCTTCAAGCAATGAAACTCCAAACCTTTTGAGAATCATCCCTTGCCAATTATCATTCAGTATGTTAAAAGCTCTTCAGCTCACTCACCTTCACTAAATTAAAATAAGGGGCAAGACCTGTTTGAATTGGTTGAGAAGTTCTCTCAGTTCAGCATTTTCTGAGATTTGTGCTCCCTGCATCAATCATATAAAAGCAAAGGAGGGATGTAAGCTGTTGTGACTCTGCATTTATTTTTTTGTTTGTTGTTTTCCATTTTAGATTCTGTGGGGGGTTTTTGTTTGTTTATTTGTTTGTTTGTTTTTTCTCTCCCTGGGACATTCTTGCATACAGTTACCAGAACTACCACTTTTCAGGTAACTTCTCCTTTTCATTGGCTCATTCATTTTTATTGTTTCTCCAAGTCTGTTGAGAATTGAGTTGAAAAGCCTATTTTCTCCTTAAATAAACTCTTTGGTATGATTTGGCTGCAGTGGGATCTCTGCACCTCTTTAACACTTAGAAGAAACCACACCCAAAATCCTTTCCAGTGACCAATGCAGCATGAAAATAACAAACATCTTTCACAACTTCTGCTAGCAAAGAGGATAGTGAAGATCGCAACCTGAATAACATTAAAAAAATGAACATAACAGTTTTTTTCTTTTTTGAGAATGACCTCCAATAAAGGGAATATTCTCTCTCTTCAAAAGTATTTCTGACTTTTTCCCGATTTATCCTTTTAGTTTCCTGGAAGCCTTTTGCTCTATTTCTTTTCTGTCACTGMACAGTCACTGCTTTTACATGATGCATCTTCATGACCAACTCAACCAATTGCCCTTTGAGGTCCTAGCCTTCTGTTGAATCAAGAATTATTGCCCCATAAGTGGATGAAAATATAATCTACCAGGAACAGAAGCTATAGTTTTATTCAGTTAACTGTTCTGACCTATTGTTCATTCTTTTTGTCAGGACTTTTTGCTGCTTCATGAAATAAAAATGTATCACTTCTCAAGCCCAGTAAACACTTTCCTAAGAATTAAGGATCTCTTTTTGACACTGTCAGTTTTCTCAAAAGTGTTACAGCCTATTAATTAGATATGGTATTCTTTTTGGTCATTAAGTTATCAAGTTTTACTGTCATTATCTATCAGCTCAACACTGCTGCTTATGAGCATGCCTGCTTGATTTGCATATAGTCTGAATAAATGTTTTTGCATACCAGAGAAACACATAGTCTATTCTCTCTTGCCTTGGGCAGACATAATCCCAGAAATGAAACCATTAAAAAAGAACATATTTCCTAACTTTATTACACTAYAGCAGAGCTTGCACTAAGGTATCTTATTTGCATCACAGTACTGCCAAATGATGTTCATACAATACATATTTAGAGAACTAAATGACTAATCCACATTAGCGTAGAAGACTTAGAGAACAGAAGAAAGATCACAGTGTATATCATAACTATGTTTGTC
>NW_020455601.1:177865-204195 GCF_003342845.1 Nothoprocta perdicaria | reverse complement strand
GATAGGACTAGAGGAAATGGCTTCAAACTGAAGCATCGGAAGTTCCACAGGAACTTAAGGAAGCATTTCTTCACTGTGAGAGTGACAAAGCACTGGAACAGGTTGCCCAGAGAGGTTGTGGAGTCTCCTTCTTTGGAGATCTTTAAAACCCGCTTGGATGCAGCCCTGTGCCACRTGCTCTAGGTGACCCTGCGTGAGCAGGAGGGTTGGACTCGATGACCTCTGAGGTCCCTTCCAACCTTSGGCATTCTATGATTCTATGATTCTATGATATATCTTACATACTGCAGAAGAAACATTTTTACTGACTGCTATCAATAATGCTTCAAGTAAAGGGAGACGGCTTAATCTYAAAGTATCTCCAAAATAAGTGAACCAGCAAGCAGTACAATTTTCATTAAGGGGTTTGGATCCTGGGTTGATGCAACTTCCAACAAGGAGACAGATGTTAGTTACTGGAGGATCAGCTGGAATAAGGAGGATATGGACAAAGGTTTCTCATCACACAAAATGGTGAGGGACATGTTTGTCACAGGATATGCCATATTCAAAGGTAGTGGAGGGTGGGATCTCTAAATTTTCTGCCTTTTCTCATTCAATGTTAATTTTAAAATGGAATCCATAGACAGAAACTATTTCACCTGTAAGGTGTAATTAGAGGAYATCTAATATAAAGTCAACCTCACCTCCATCCCTGGAAAAGTGATGGAACAGCTCATCCTAGCTGTTGTCTCCAAGCATATGGCAGACAAGAAGGTGCTCAGGAGTAGTCGGCATGGATTCACCAAGGGGAAATCATGCTGGACTAACCTGATAGCCTTCTATTGAGGAATGACTATCTAGATAGGTGAGRGGAGAGCAGTGGATGTCGTCTATCTGGACTTCAGCAAGACTTTGGACACCCTCGCTCAATGAGAAAGCACTGGAGGTGTGGGTTAGATGAGTAGATGGTGAGGTGGATTGAGAACTGGCTGCAYGGCAGAGCTCAGAGGGTGGTGATCAGTGGTGCAGTCTAGTTGGAGACCTGTAGTTAGCGCCGTCCTGCAGGGGTCAGTCCTTGGTCCAGTCCTGTTCAAATTATTCATCAATGACCTGGATGAAGGGATGGAGTGCTCCCTCAGCAAGTTTGCTGATGATACAAAACTGGGAGGAGCCCCAGAAGGCTGTGCTGCCATCCAGACAGACCTGAACAAATTGGACAACTGGGTGGTAAGAAACCTCATGAAGTTCAACAAGGGTAAGTGCAAGGTCCTGCATTTGGGAAGAAATAACCCCAGACMCCAGAATAGGCTGGGGACTGACCTTCTGGAGAGCAGTTCTGTTGAGAAGAACCTGAGCATCATGGTGGATGACAAATCGACCAGGAAACAGCAGTGTGCCCTTGTGACCAAGAAGGCCAATGAAATTCTGGGGTGCATTAAGAACAGCATCTCCGGCAGGTCGAGAGAGGTGATCATCCCCCTCTATTCAGCCCTAGCGAGGCCACACCTGGAGTACTGTGTGCAGCTGTGGGCTCCCCAGTACAAAAGAGAAGCGGAGCTACTGAAGAGAATTCAGTGCAGGGCTACAAAAATGATCAGAGGCCTGGAACACCTGTCCTATGAGGAAAGGCTGAGAGAGCTGGGTCTGTTCAGCCTGAAGAAGAGAAGGCTAAGGAGGGATCTGAGCAGTGTCTATAAATACCTCAAAGGAGGGAGTGAGGAGGAGGGGGCTGGCCTCTTTTCAGTGGTAGCCACCAGGAGGACTAGAGGAAATGGCCACAAATTGAAGCAGCAAAAGTTCCACAGGAACTTAAGAAAAAATTCTTAACAGTGAAGGTGACAGACCCCTAGAATCGGTTGCCAAGAGAGGTGGTGGAGTCTCCTTCTCTGGAGATCTTTAAAACTTGCTTGGACGCAATCCTCTGCCACATGCTCTAGGTGTCCCTGCTTGAGCAGGGGTGTTGGACTAGATGATGTCTGAAGGTCCCTTCCAACCTAAAGCATTCTATGATTCTATGAATATGGCATATGACAAGTATAAGCTACAAGCAGTGATGGTGCAGAGTATAATCAAAAATATCTACTCAGAAATCTGGAAACTTTTATCCAAAGTATTACTTGCTTGATTATGATCGAGAACACTTGTTCTTCATTTCTCTAATTATCTAGCTCTTCATTACTCTGGAACACGTCTTTCCATGCTGCATTATAGGAAATAAACATTTTTCTCACTAAAGTAGAAAAGTGAGAAACTGTTTATGACCACTTAGTTGTTGCTATCATGATGTATGTGAAGAAGTCACTTTCCAGTCACTATTTCAAATATTTTTTATATAAATTCAATAAAAATGGAAGAGCTTTAGCAGGAGATTTTAAGATATATGACAGTCAGTATTTAGACAAATTCCCTCTAATAGCCCAAACCTAGTGCTTCTTTGCATTTGAAGAATTCATTTCTGGGGTCCTTTAAGTGGGGCTCCACATATCTTTCCCACCCCATTCATTTTGCCTCTTCAGCCAGCATTCTTCATAAGTTGTTGCGTCTTGTGATTCAATATCTTGGATTGCAGGGCAGTAATCCTGTGAAAAAGTTTCTTATGCAGCGGGACAATGCCTGCATCCTCTTGGCACAACTTTGCCCAGCCTTGACACCAAGTATTCCCATATGGGATATATATTGGCATGTAGCTGGATTGCTGTTGTTATCTTTCTGTGGGGGGAATGCTACTGGAATGCACAAACCAATTAGTATTGATGTTATCATTTTGAACATTCTTTATCCCATGGTCTTATACCTTCACATTGGCCATACTTTCTAATTTTATCTTTCTCYGTTTGCTTAGAACCAGATTGATGATCTTGACCAGTGTAATTTTCCATTCAAACAAGGTCTCCCCACTGCTTMAGAGCGGGTGGAATTTAATGGAAGCAGGAACACATGTTTGTCTTGTTTCACCCCAGTGAGGATCTCCATTCCCTCATCCTCCAGGCATGTTCCACAGTTCGTATAAAGATCTTGAATGACATCAATGACGCCTCTGTCAAAGGATCTGGAAGATGTGCTGATGGTCACTGAATCAAAGACTTTTTCAAGATCCATGAAGACCACTCAAAGTGTTCTATGATTTTTCTTTACGTGCCTAATCAGCGCTTGGATGAGTTTCATATTTTCCAAGCAGCTCAAAGCTGCTATAAACCTCCTCTGGCAGTTAATTGGGCATGCTTACCATAACCATACTGCTAAAATCTGGGAGACCAGTTTTAAAATTATTAACCCAATGCTAGTGGCCATCAGTTAATGTTCTCCCTCTTGGCTGGATCCACTGACTTACACTGTAATATAAATACAACTCACCTCTTCCACTGAATTYGAGGTGACATCAGAAGTGTCTTCAGCACCTTCCAAGATCTTCTCAAATGCTGCCTTGGAGGCTGGAGTCCCCACACTGATATGTTCACGTATATTTTTTCTATATTCTCTCTTTATTCTTTCTAATCTCTGCTTCTCAGCTATTACATTCCCTTTGCTCTTCAATTCAGCTCTTCTGGCAGTGCTAGTTCCCTCACTTCTGCCATGAGCTCAGGTCTCATCACCAATCTGCTTTGCTGTTTTTGTGGGAAGATGTTCTCTGATCAACTATAGTAATAATAACTTACAAGTTGGGACTGTAATAGGGTTTTGTTTGTTTGTCTGTTTTAAGCAAAAGTAAACTTGTAATTATTATTTCTCTTATAATAAAAGGGGCAGTTGAGACCAAAGTTTGCAGTAGTTTTTTCTGATTTTTTGTTGTCACGTGGATTTGGACTTTCAGTATTTCTTAGAAAGGAAGAAATCACCTGGGGAGGAATAACCCCAGGCACCAGGATAGATTAGGGGTTGACCTGCTGGAGAGCAGCTCCACRGASAGRGAYCTGGGAGTCCTGGTTGACAACAAGTTAACCATGAATCAGCAGTGTGCCCTTGTGGCCAAGAAGGCCAATGGGATCCTGGCCTGCATCAGGAGGAGTGTTGCCAGCAGKTCGAGGGAGGAGCTCCTGCCCCTCTACTCAGCTCTGGTGAGGCTGCACCTGGAGTATTGGGTGCAGTCCTGGGTTCCCCAGTATAAGAGGGATGCGGAGCTTCTAGAGAGGATCTAGATGAGAGTGACAAAGATGATTAAGGGAGTGGAACATCTCTCGTRTGAGGAGAGACTGAGTGAGTTGGGCCTGTTTAACTTGGAGAAGAGAAGGCTGAGAGGAGATCTGATTAACATGTATAAGTTCAKGAAGGGGGAATGTAGGGAGGAAGGGGTCAAGCTCTTCTCATTGGTGGCCAGYGACAGGACAAGGGGTAATGGGTGCAAGTTGCAACACAGGTAGTTCCATCTCCATGTGAGGAASAACTTCTGTAATGTGAGGGTGACAGAGCACTGGAGCAGACTGCCCAGAGAGGTTGTGGAGTCTCCTTCTCTGGAGGTCTTCAAAACCTGCCTGGWTGGATGGCACCCTGTGCCACGTGTTCTAGGTGTCCGTGCTTGAGCAGGAAGGTTGGACTACATGATCTCTAGAGCTTCCTTCCAACCTTAACCATTCTGTGGTTAAGCTGGTGGGTTCTGTGGTTAAGTTCTGTGATTCTGTGATTCTATTACACTAGTCTTTAAACTGGAAGAGTCTACCATTTACTCATGAGATAATATAAGGCATCCATGTATCTATCCTGTTAGTCCCGGATAGCTTGCTGCAACAGCGGCATACCTGTAGCATTTACCTTAAAACTTCAAAAACCTATTATTTAATGCTACTTTCAATTAGAGAATTGCCGAGAACTTTTTTTTCTCATCACTAGTTCCCCCTCCCCCCAAAAAAAATTGAAAAAATTTTCTTCAACTTGAAATAATCTTTGTTAATGAGGGAGGATTAATTGGCATATTTTGGTTCTTTTTCAAGTTTTTAAAGCTTCTGCATATAAAATTTTTGGACACTCTGAGCAGAAATCTTTCAAATAATAAAGTAATATTATTTGAAGGGCTGTGGTTGGGACCAGAATTTCTTACATAAATAGATAAATTGCTGTGAGTGACTTTCCCTGAGACAGCTATTCCTGAGAATCAGCTCATTAAAATACAACTCAGTTGTTGCCAGTCTCAGATCTCACATACTTCTGCTAGTCAGTTATATTCAAGGCAATATAGATGGAGAGAGAAGATCATATATTGTGGACATGCCTTTTGTTAAAACTGCTCAACAAAAGATTTAGAAACCTTTTCTTTAGTGAATGAAAGAGATACTGAAACCATCCCCCCACCAAACCAAGAAATAGATGTTACTGAAGTGATATTTACATTCAAATGAATATAAGAGCATAAAGTGCTTTAGTTGGAGAGATTTACCCATCAGGACTATTAGCTCATCAGGGCTCATCCATGTTAAGTATTCCATTTCTTTATAACAGCATCTAATTGTTTCTTGAACGATCTTTTTGCTTTGCCTCAGCAATAGTGCCTGATAGGCCATTCCATATGTTTATTATGTTCTAAGTGAAAAAAAAGTCTTGCTAACATCTGTTGTAAGTTAACTTCTTTCTCATTTTCATTTATGTGTCTTGAAATTCATACTAGATGGGAAATAGTGATTCAGGTTGACATTTCACATTCTCATTAGATTTCAGACTTCTTCAGCAAAGAACTTCTACTTTCAGTTTTGTCTTAAAAGTCATTTATAACCTGGTTTATGTCTTTTTTTTTCCTAATTTACTTCCTGTTATGATACAAATGCATAAATTTTGCAAATACAACCATTATTAAAATATTTTTAAGTAAATGCTATTTGACTTGATTTTCTGCTGATGAGAATCAGTATTTTAACTAAAATTAATGCAGTATATTGGTTTGTACCAGACTGGATTTGACCTCTAAAAATAAAATAGCACAAACCCGTAAAAGCTAGAAAATTCAGAGTTCAGGATATTGGACTCATATCATAAAGTTTAAGGATAATAAAGTTCTTCATACAGAAGTGTRCATCTTAATACACACTATTCTGTCTGCAAAACTAAAAATAATAATGAGCTGAAGAGAAATGGGAGAAAAAGTTTGAGCTCTATTTTGATTAGTTTTGCCTCAAAGCTATCTTTTAAAATAAATAAATACAGGTTTCAAATCCTCCACAGAACTGCATGATTCACTGCTTCTGTTGGTTCCTGATGAACATTCACTTGAGGGTTTTCCTTAGTATCCTTAGTAGTTTTTTTATATAGTAACCAAGTGACAGGAAATTATCCTGCAATCTCCAATCTGTCCTATATTCTCCTGTTAACTTCACAGAAGTAGTTTGTCTCAAGGAAGCTAATTTGGACCTGAGTCCTATTTTGTCTCTCTCTGTGTAAGCAGTCCTTTGGAGTAAAGGAATAAAATCTTGATATCAACACTGTTTCTACAGTATAATCACAAATGCTTTCAGTATCTTAAAGATAACTTRGCTCTGCTCAGTGTGGTGTGTACAGCATGCTTTCCCAGCAGGAGCTGTATAAGGAGCCATGCTCAAGGAGCGGAGTCCCACCCCTCCACTAACAGCCTCATTGCAGTGAAAAAGCAGGTTGGCATTGTTTCTTCCACCCCTTAGTGGCTATGAAGCACTGGAAAGGCATGAGTCATGGTAATGAAAGCAGGAGTTATTATTTTTGCTGCAAAGTACTCAAGATGCTAACTCTGCAGAGAAAGAAGAAGTGGCAGAAGCAAGTGCAGACTGCTTTCTTTTTTTTCCTGCCATACAGTTATACATGTGTTCTCATATATAGAAATGTATGTGTGTATATATGTATAAAGTGAGCTGCAGAAAGAGCTGTTATCCCAGTAGTCTTAGGAAATTCTATGAATCTTGTGTACTCTGCTGGGAAACAAGCCAGTTTATCTTGTTGCTGATGGAGATATGCTTATCTCTGCATTCGCTTCTGTATATATATGCTCTAAACTCTGCTCATTCTTTATATCTGCTTCTACTGTGTGATACCAATCTCTTCTGGCCTTAAATGCCCACCCTTCCTATTCTTAGTGTCATTAAATTGTAAAGCTCCTAAATAGCAGCAAAATGGATATGTTCCAGGATAACAGTATCTCTGTGACTTGTTGCACCTACCAGGCACAGTGAACTCACAAGTTAAATCATTCCTGTATAAGCTCTTCAGCAAATTCAGTCTCAGATTTGAAGTTCTGTAATGTATTCTGCTCATATATCATGAGATAAAGCGAAATATTTGAAGTCATAATTTTGTCCTTCAGCCATCTATAGTTGTTGAAATTCCTTATGTTAAATATTCAGTCCTCAGTTACATCTATTCGATTACACTGACCTTAATAATTTCGAGGAACTATGACAGAGATTTAATTTAACCTATTTTACTTTTTAATGCATTCTTCACATACTTCTATCAAAAGGTATTATTTGGATAGGTATCAAAAGATATCAAAGGTATCATATCCATCCCACTTCCTAATTGGAACAGGCTGAGGGAATGTTTCAATACTTTCCTAGCAGCTTCTATCATTGGCAATAMGTTCTTATTTCACCACCACTTAATCATGTTTGACTAAGCAGTTCTGCCATGTGCTGGATTGTGAATTGTACTCTGCTGCTTAGTCATTAATACCGGTATTAATGATAGTTCTTATGAACTATGAATGATAGTTCTTATGAACATATGAATGTATGAACATATTAAATTTCTGTTCAGAATTTTTACCCAATAAGCATGGTAAAATACTGAAATTGGTTGCCTAAAGGCCTTGTGAAATTTCTTGTTTTATTGCTATTTCCATTGCCCAGAGGAAAGAACACAGGTTCTGGGAAAAAAAAAATCATAAAACAAGAAATAAAATAAGAACATTGCAGTGTAAAAGGCAGTCCAAGTATGATGTCAACAACTTTAAGTAAAGCATTTAGAATGTTTGCCTCACAAAGATCATAAGTCCCAAAATGTAAATACAACCTGGAAAACTACCCACATTTCAGCTCCCCAGGTATCATACATTTTGAAGAAACATGAATGCTTTTTGCATGTTCCCAAGAGTGTGCCAAAAAAAGATAATTTTCAGAGAATCACAGAATTGTAGAATTGTGGGGATTGGAAGAGACTGTATAACCCAAGTCTGCTGCTCAAAGCTGAGCCAGCTACAGTAGGTTACACAAGACTGAGTCTAGTCAGTTTTTAAATATCTCCAAGGATGAGGACTCTCATATCTCTGGGCAACCTGATACTATAGTCAAATATACAGACTGATAACATCCTCCTAATTCTGCTAATTAAGAAATTCTGTTCTCATCTTATTCTAGCATAACCCAGTATGGTGCCCCTACCATGTTTCCATATGCCTGAAATCATTTATACAAGATAGACATACTTGTTTTCACCTTCTAAAAGGTCTATTTCCTAAAGCCACCATGGTTGAAATAACACAAGAAGCAGACATAAAATGCTTTCTCTGGTATTTGCATTGCTCCTCTATCAGTTTGAGCACACACAGACTCTGATAAAGCTGAATACAATTTTCTTATTTATAGTAATGGAGGCTGACATTTATTTTTCTTTCTTATTTCAGATATGCAATTGTACCATTGTAAGGTGGCATAAGATTTTACATTTCTTTTTCTGACAAATACTACAACATATTATTTGGAGACAGTAACAAGGTGCATGGATTTATGAAACATACGGCTAAGTGCTGTATCACCCTGTATACTGTGAAAGTCTTCTATGTCATTAACTTTTGTGGAAAAACTACTACATTATCATACGGCATAATATCATGATATCTTTCAGCAACTGCTGCTGTCACAGTGATGTCAAATTTAAGTGACTGTCTAGACTTCCAAGGCTCTACTTGTTCTATGTCAGAACAAATTTGCTATACAACCTAATTTCTAACACTTGCTTACTAGTGTCCTAGATATTGAGGTTGTCATTCAACCATTTATGCAAGAGACAGTTCCACATAAAGTACAACCATTTTCCTATAAATATAATTCTCCAGCAAGATAATCAGGGGAAAGTGTTCAGTGATTCATTCCCAGCAAAATTTATAAGGATAAATCTATGCATTTTAGTGTAGCAGCCCTGTGGATCATATCTTTTAATGTATAAAGGCCAAAAGAACTACAGAAGTAAGCATTTAGATAGAAATAGCTGCTGCACAGACCAGATCAATTGAGTAAGACCTGTCTCAGAGATATTCTGAATTGTTTTTTCCTACACTATTACAACCTAGAAACAGGCCACAAAAGTCAGAGTGCTCATATGCCCAGTCAAATCTCACTGTCATATTGTCTCCTCTCTTCTTACTCTTCCTATTGCTTTGTACCTTGTGAAATACTAAAATGTTGTTTGAATGATATCTAAAAGCTTCCAGTTTAGGCGGGAAGGTGATGAATCATATTGAGGCAGATTTTTAATGTATTTTCTATTTTCCCAGAAGAAAAGAGAGTGTTAAATCTGCTGAATAACAAGTAAGAAAAGAAAAAAATGGAACTCTTTCACCATGTTGTTCAGCCAAATTAAAGGAACATCCTTTTTCTAGTGTTTGTAAAATGAAGGTATAATAGAGTCATTTTTTATACCATCTTTGCTAACAGGAAGTCAATGACTTTCTTCTCCTTATCTTCCAGTTATATTTTATGACTAGAAGAAAGTCAGAAAATAAAATTGAAAAATATTATCCTCCAGTTACATAGAAAAAAATAAATATATAGGTCAGAGATGCATATTATTGGTTGGAATGTGAATGTTATTGTATTACAATAACATGAAGAGTCAAATCAGAATTGATACTCTTCCATAAGACATGGAGTTTCTGGCAGGATTATAGTCTGCATCTATTAAA
The DNA here is from genome assembly GCF_003342845.1 of Nothoprocta perdicaria. Lineage (NCBI taxonomy): Eukaryota > Metazoa > Chordata > Aves > Tinamiformes > Tinamidae > Nothoprocta > Nothoprocta perdicaria. The sequence continues at coordinate 194,363 of NW_020455601.1, read as the reverse complement.
TGCCTCAAACAGAAATTATTTGATGAAGTACAAAAACACATTTTATTTTATTTTATTTTATTTTATTTTATTTTATTTTATTTTATTTTATTTTATTTTATTTCATTTCATTTCATTTCATTTCATTTTATTTATTTCATTTCATTTCATTTCATTTCATTTCATTTCATTTTTATCTTATCTATCTTATCTTAAATAATGCTAGGTGGACATCTAGATTTCTAATTCATATTTAGTCTTCAAGCAACATGAGGAAGAAATGACCCAGACTCACCGCTTTTACAGGTATTAGCCAGTTGTGATGGATATACTCATTCTGTGACATCAGTATGGATAAATATGCTACAGAAAAATTCATTTTACAGTATACCTGAAAGTGAGAATATGGGCATAAAGAAGTTAGACTTGGAAACAACTCTTGCCTTCTGTGATTTCTGATCCATGAAAGATCTTTGACTTCTAGAAAAAATGCAAAGAAAAAACCCTGAATTTAAGAGCAAAGGAATTAAAAAAAAACAGAAGATGATTAGATAAGACATCAAGGCATCACTCTGAAAGGTGGCACTAAGACAGCCAATAGGTAGTATTATTGCTGATGAACAGAAAAACTAATGAATAAAAGTGCATGCCAATATTATAACGAGTAATGAGATATCTTCGAAAAAACAGAGTCTAGAAAAACTAGCCCTACAATGGCCTGGTCCTCAGGTGATTGTTTTGTCATGTCCCTTTCTTGTTCTTGCATGCTAGTGGAAGAAAGTAAGAAGGTTAAAGCAACAGCTAAAAAAAATACTGCTCTACATGAACCACGGACTGAGAATTACAGGTATAAAGCATATGTCTGTACTGCAGAGCTAAATAATTTGGATTAGAGGTGTTTATTACAGTCCTTTCTTTACAAGGTTAATCACACTTTGAAGCATTTTTAAAGACAATTTCCAAAGCATATTTCATTCTCTTCTCTGACTTAAAAAATAGATGAAATTTGTTGCCATGTCTACAACTTACTTTAATACCTTCCGTACAAAGCGTTCCATTATAAATGACCATGTCAAAATTAATCTCTAATGCAATGAACTTCTTCTCTGGTTTGCAATTGTACAGTTCATCTACCCTCTCAATCAAAATCCCATTTATGTTTGTGCAGCATCTCCGTGGCAACTACAAGAAAGGCTCATTGGAAAATACTTTGGTATATTGTTCTTTTTTCTTGCTGCCTTTAATGAAGACTCTCCATATTTTAGAATTACCTAGAAGGATGAGGAGCCAATATAACATGGCATTTTGAGAATAATATTCTAAGATATCTTATACCTTTTTTCAGGTATTTTTCAGAGATTGGGAGTTGAGCATGGAAAAAGTAGAGAAACAAACAAAAAATAACAGCAGTGAAAAACAGCAAGTGATGTTCATCAAGAGYGCTGGAGATGCAGATCTCCCCTTTGTTTTAGTTAAATCATTATCTTTAATTATTACTCACATATTCCCCACTCATGTGGGGATTTTTCACAATATATACATATTCTGCAATATAATATTTCCATAAATTCATTTATTTTCAGTAGATTCACCTCAGAACAAAACTATCTATAACCAGACAAATAAAATAGTAGGTCTGTTGTTTCACCAGTGCCCTCCTAGATCAACTACCTATTTTCACTCTTCTTCTCTAAGTGAAAAATCATTAATTTTGCAGAGAATAGTCGGCCTTCACACAGCAGTAACTATTTTTCACTTGAAGTCAGTGAAAAGAGTAGAGAAAAGTATATCCAGTGGGTTCATTTCTCACAGAACCAGCAATAATATGATTTTTCTTCTCAAAAATTACTTTGGCTGCATTTACTCTGGAATAGCCATAAGATGATTTTAGTTTTGGTATCTACATTAAGGTAAAATAGTTAAACTGTATTTTCAAAAAGCCTCTTTTTGATATGCAGTCATGTTTAAAAGTGTTTTTATTGACATCTTTCTTTCTTATATGCTTTGATATTTTTCAGAGCTCTTTTAAAGTATAAAGGTGTCATCAGAYTTTTTTCAGTTGGAAAATATTGTTGGACTTTTAATGCATCAGCAATTGAATCAAAAACATCTTAAATGTTACATGCCACTACCAAAATTTTGTTCATACATACAAGGATTGCAAGAAAATATATGCATTTTTGTTTTTCAAAGAGCTCCTCATATTTTTAAATGATGTCTGCAAACCCTTGACCAGTGAAAGTTGTATTAAGATACTTGATCATGCAACATTAATGTCAGTAGCAGCATTGACTTAAATAGTGTAGGATTAGATCTTAAGTGCTTTCTGGGCTTACTGCCATTCACTGAATGGTAGTAGCTTGCTCTTGTCCTTGAAAGTTATGTTTCTAATATTTATCACAAATTGAATATCCAACTGTAGAAACTGATCTGCAGTCAGGAAATCACTGCAGTGATTCCTGCAGTGATTTTCTTTCTGGGCTTGTTAATAAACTCTCATATAGCTTTCCTAATGATAAGAGTTGACAGGAAAAATATTTTTTCTTTTGAAATATCGAAACCACAAAAAAATATACAAAATTATTATGTTCATTGCTCATGATATCTATCCCATGAGATACAGATTTTCTATCATTCTTTATACCTTGCCATATTGAGTTTGTTAAACCAAATTCAATGGACAAGAACATCATGGCAGTGGGTTGAATATGTAATAGCAAAAAGAGTTCTGACTAAATTCTGGTTCCTCTGAAACTCATTGAGAAGCTACTTGGTGTTTCTTCTATAAAGATGGATCCTGGAGGGTAAATTGAAATCTCATGACAAATGTCTCACAAATACAGTCATCTTGTCATTTCATCTGCAGTAGTGCTCTGGTCTGTCTCACTTTGGTAGCCTTTTAGCTACAGTAGAAATTCAAGAGTATCTTAAAAGATTGAAGGTTGGTTTATGCCACTTCTATTAAACCAGCAACGGCGGCAGTCACTCTTCTAGGAGCTGTTTTAAGAAGTGTAATTGAGGGGTAGTGATTCACCTTTCCATACTCCAGGAGGTGGACATCAAAAAGTGGTTGGATCACACTACTTGCTAATACAATACTTGATCTTACAAATCTACCTGATTCCACAGGGAAAAAAAAAAAAAAAAAAAAAAAAAAAAAAAAAANAAAAAAAAAAAAAAAAAAAAAAAAAAAAAAAAAGACTGCAGTAGTAATAGAGTAAAGGACAGAGGAGAGAAGCTGAGTTGAGCTGGCAACCCCAGAGATCTTGCAAAACATGAGCCAAGTGAAGAAAGCTTATGCCATGTAATGTTGAAAGCTGAGGGATTCAGATATTATTGACATAGCTATTATTATCAAATTAGGATTTTCTTTTTTTTTTTTCAAAGCTACTTTAGGATTTCAGGTTTYGTGAGCATTAAGAAATAAGAATATTATTCATGTATAGATGCATTATAGTATGTTTTCTATTGAATGATTAACCAATTGCCATAATGGATTTTATCACATTCAGTACATTAAAAAAAAAAGACATGACAGTCTAAGCAAGTCTAAGCAAGGCAGTTGCATGATCAACTTTAAATCAGGCATTCTCTCCCCTAAGGCATGGACTACACGTGTTAAAAAATGTTGGTTTAGTATAGACCTGTGATATCAAAATCAAAACTTAAAATGACAATATATAGGTAGACAGATATTTAATTGCCCTCTTCTTAATAAGTATAGTCCAGTATTGAAAAAAAAAATAGAAATGACTAGAATTTATCTAGTAGTGTATATATTTGCTTCTATTTCATACACCACTAGTTAAACTCTGTTCAACTGAGAAAAGTCATAATTAGAAAATGTAGTTCAAGAATGCCCATTTCTTCTTGTTTTCTTCTGTAATATCTAAGTCAATTGTTCTTAATTTCAGAAGATCTTTTGATGTGTGTGAAATCTGAAAATAAGCCAGCTGAAATAGATAGCTGTTCATCTTATTTTACTTGGCCATGAAGTACATATAATAAGCAGAGCTTTCAATGTCTTTCATAATATTACTATGGAAGTTATTTTCTCTGAGCCTTTCAGTGTTTCAACTGTTTCTGAATGCAGGACATGTCACTTGTTATTCATTCTGTGACTATAGGTCTTAGCAGGCAGTCTTTTTTGTGTGTTGGGTAACTCATAAAATCTAGCTGGCATCTTCAGAATGTTATTGCTTTCATCAAAACCTTGATTGAAAAGCTTTAGGTTTCTTATCTGAACTGTATGGTTGGTTAAGTGTTAATTGTCATGGTTGACCATTTGCTTCATGGAAACCTGTTTGCATTCTAGAAATTTATACCCTTCAACTGTAGGTGAGCTTGTGAGCAAGGTTCAGTTATGAGCATGAACTTTCAAAGATATTTTTCTGAAAGTCACAAACATATAACACACTGGAAATTCAGTGCTTCAGTGGAAATTATGGAACTCCACGCCTATAGTAGTATGAACAAGATAAAGGCATGGAGATGATTAGCTCACCCTGCTACCCGCCTCATTCCTTGAAAAACAGCATAAGTCATCCTTTGGTCTTTGATAGAACTCCAAAGCCAGAAATCTGTCTTCATCAGAGCTGGTGAAGAGCAAGGTAATTTTTATGTCCCTGTCGCATGCACACTTTCASTGAAATCTTTGGATTTCAGGGAAGAAAAGCTAGAGTTTGAAAATTATTCTGTCAAACACAGAATTTTTTTGGGATACTAAAAATTGTCTACTTTGGATCTGAAACTAAGATCAAAGTAAACCCATTTGCAACCTTATAATGATGAGAAAGAGAAAAGGTTAATTCATAATAAATCAAAGATTTAATTTTTATTTTAACTTGTGTATGATTTTGTATAACTACCTTAAGTTCTTGAACAAAATTCTACAAAAATTCACCCCAGACTGTGTACAAAGATTTCAAAATTTCTAAGATTTTTGTCCCTCCCAGCACAAACAAACAAGAAAACAAACAACAACAACAAAACACAGTCCTGACCTGTATGCTTCAGATTTTTGAGCCTTTCTAGACTTTTCTGAATGACATATGAATGGCTGACCCAAGAATTTTTGGAAAATTCTTTTAAAATTGCACACTATTTTATTATGATACACTACATGCAATGTTGAGCTAGAGCAACTGTTAATACTATTTAAAATTATGTCCTCTGAAATCTTATGGCAAGATAGAAGTTATGCCTTCAATATTGATGGTGGACACACATCTAAATAATGACCTATTAGTCAAGTCTGTGCCTAATGGAATTTACAAGATCCTATGAGCAAGTATGTAAATTACAAAGCCAGGCTCAAAACAAATGACCTTTCACCTGTCTCCTATATTGCTCATTTTCTGCACGCTTAACTCTAAAGGTAATATTTGAGGACCAAGCCATCTGGGCTTGGACTTTTCCAGACATATACAATAGAATATCACCAGTAGTGGGTATATCAAGGAAAAAATCCTGGATATCAATAGTCACAATAATGAGAAAAATATTGTCCTCATTGAAGTATGCTGGGGAGGAAACACACAAGTACATGAACTGGAAAATAGTCTCATATTTAGCCTATCTAATTTTCTTCTCCATTTAAACTAATTGTGTATAAATAAAGTAGTTGTTAAGGGTAATTCTGCTAAATCCACTCTGAATAGTCATCATTGATTTACGTTATAGTATGGATCACAAGGAGAAGTGCAGGGTCCTGTATCTGGGCAGGAATAACCCCAGGCATCAGTACAGATTGGGATCGACCTGCTGGAAAGCAGCTCCACGGAGACGGACCTGGGAATCCTGGTTGACACCAAGGTAACCATGAGCCAGCAGTGTGCCCTCATGGCCAAGAAGGCCAATGGGATCCTGGCCTGCATCAGGAGGAGTGTTGCCAGCAGGTCGAGGGAGGTGATCCTGCCCCTCTACTCAGCTCTGGTGAGGCCGCACCTGGAGTATTAGGTGCAGTTCTGGGCTCCCCAGTATAAGAGGGATRCGGAGCTTCTRGAGAGGATCCAGCGGAGGGCAACCAAGATGATTAAGGGAGTGGAACATCTCTCATACAAGGAGAGACTGAGTGAATTGGGCCTGATTAGACTGGAGAAGAGGAGGTTGAGAAGAGGTCTTATGAACATGTACAAATACCTGAAGGGAGAATGTAGGGAGGAAGGGGCCAAACTCTTCTCACTTGTGGCCAGTGATAGGACAAGCAGCAATGGGCATAAGTTGCAACACAGGAAGTTTCATCTCCGTGTGAGGAAGAACTTCACTGTGAGAGTGACAGAGCCCTGGAACAGGCTGCCTAGGTAGGTCTTCAAAATCCACCTGGATGCCACTTTGTGCTSTAGTTGCTCTAGGAGTTGGACTAGATGATCTCTAGAGGTCCCTTCCAACTTTAACCATTCAGTGATTCTGTGATCAATAATGAAAGTAAAAGTAAAAAGCATGGGTAATGCACATAGACAAAACAAAACAAAACCCTTTCTGGCATTTTGGCATTCTTACCTAAGACAGTATCAAAATGCACACTGATCACAAGCACTTTATGTTTTAAATATCATCTTTATGTTATGGTGATTTTAGATATACACTGGGATTATGGCTAGGCATGAGAATGTTTGAAAAAAGACCTATGTTGCTTATTTATACAATGCAATATATGCATGTCTTCTAGAAACACCTAAAAAGTAAAACTTGTGTATAGACCTTACTTGATGAATAAATATTTAAATTCAGAATTTTAGTTATTTAGAAACAGCATTAGAAAATTGCATTAGAAAGTCAGCATAAAAGGGAAATATATAAAAACATGTCAGGTTTAAGAATGAATAAGTATGAGAAAATCAAAGTTCAAGACTGTATATTCACAAGAGATTGAATTTAAGAAGTGAACATTGTATATATRCTGGAATATATAGAGTGCCAGTTTTACTTATTTGTAAATTGATGTGTACTTCTTTAGTTCCGACAAATGCAAATTATTCTGTATAAAAATATTGTACATGCATTTCTGTCTTCTCTATATCTAGAAAACTGATGTCTTCCTCGCATAATGTATGTAGCAGTACAACGGACTTCTTAAGGAAGTGGATGTTGAGGATATTAAATGATACTTCCTGTTTTGGGAGAAACTTTAATCGATAAGAACAGCTCGAATATTGTAAAAGGTTTTAGTTGATCTAACTGCAGAGCAGGAGAGGGATCTTGAAAAGAAGCACCTGTAAATCTTAATGCTCCTTTCTGCATTACAAATAAGCAGGTCAGATTCTCATCTCATGTAATTTAGAGAAGCTTCTTTCACTTTGCTGAGATCAGGCATGTGTAATAGCATTGTACAAGAGTCTGAGAAAAACTGAAGCTATAACCCTTCTGTTTATAGACCAACATTTTAACTGCTATAAACTTGGATTCCTCTATGCCTTGGTTTCTCTATGGACCTAAAACCAAGGAGCCTTATCATATAGGAAAAGAAACCTATTCTTTTCCCTTCTACAGAATTTTAGTGGATTCTACAGCATTTCCCACTGTCTCTCCCTAAGACAATCAGTACTTTGACAATTCAGACACATTCTTGACTGCCAGGACCCAATGGATACAGTCAGAGCACAACAGAATTACTTCAGATTACTTTTACAAGTCTGGTGTTTCAGAGAATTATAGATATTGGAGTTAAAAAGAAAAAAAAATCTGATCATTTTTAACACCTCTTCTAAAGAGTATGCCCTCTCACTGATACCTTTTATTTTAAATCACCGAAGCAATAAACAAWAAATATTTATTACAGTGGAAATCTAGTTCAGTCTTACCCCATTATGGAAAAATAAAATACTGTTTCAGTCCCTCTGCTTACTTTCCCTCCCATTGCTACTATCATTTGGGGAATTAGTGACCAGAAATCCTTTTTATATATATTGGGGAAGCTGTAATAGTATTTTGAGGAATCTTATAAGGACAATTCCCTCAACTGTCAATTTTGCTGAGGGTGTTGATAGATACATTTTTCTTCTCATTCCACAGGAAGCAGTCAGCGTGTTTTTCTTACATGCCTTCAAGAATATATAGTTTTCTTGACATGCTTCCTTTATTCTCATTATCTCATAAATAAAGAGACAATCTACTATTTTATACTGGTGTCAAGTGCCTATGTTCTCCTGTCTATCAGGGCCAATAGATCTGAAGATTAATGAAATACACGTGTATTGGGTGGTTAAACCAGTATATACACACACAATCTTAGATTTAATAAAAATTTGCTTTGGTTGGCTCTAATAATGAGGCTTTTACCACCTCTTTTTACAGCTGTTCTTCTTAAAGACTCCCAAAACAATATTAAATAGAGAAATGGTACAATATTTGCTTTCCTTGTTTTGGCCAGGACTAAAGAAATAATATTGTAGTTACTTAACTCTTTTTTTGACAAATTTCTGATACCTCAAACTCTCCACTGTGATATTTTGCTCATGAGATTCTGCTTATGTGTAGGTTGGAAAGCATGCCTAAGAATACAAAAATTGTAAACAAAAAGATCTGTAGACTTAATCACAAAGAGCAAGAGACRCAGGCACAAAATCAGGGTCTGAACAAAACAAACTAAGCTGAGTTTTCAAGGTTAAAATGTACTTGACATTGATCTCCTGCCAAAACTTTGATGTGACATAGGATCAGCAGTGAACAAGGTCATGAAACAACTTGAAGTTTATTGACATGAATCTTAACCAGGCAAGGACAACAGGACGTTTTCAGATGACTCATAATTGACATTGAAAAATAGATGAATAAATAGCTCAAGAGGATGGCATGGAACATTTAACCTGTAGATTGCTGATTAGAATCTACCCCATTAATGATCAAATGTCATAATCATCAGAAATCTCTGAGAAGTCCTTTCATGTATTATTTTCATGATCTCAGCCCAGACCTACCAGATACCTTTTCACATCACATAAATTCGTTACAAAATTATCAAGCATACAAATATTTTCTTCTAATATTTATTCATTCCCAGAGACCTTCTACAGAGATTCATATTGGGTTTTTCACTGTTTGCTCTGCATATTAATAATCTTGGTGATTGTTTGAATAAGACATAGCTGCATGTGGAAACCGATGATATTCTATATTCTTGTCATGGAACGGAAGCCAAACAATCGCTTGTGAATCCTCTCTGAGACTCAAAAAAAAAAAAAAAAAATGCCTATGGACTATTTTTCTTCCGGTTCTGTTTTTAATTTTAAACAACAGATGGGTCATTGTGTGATTATTGCTCTACCAATTTCCTAAAAATCACCTCTGAACCACCACCTATCAGATCACTATAGGTAAGTCAATATTACTGTGATAAGGGGGTCTTACAGTGTTGCATTCATGTTATGAAACCATTGTAATGTAATTACTGTACCTAATGAATTCCAAACAACTGACAAAAGTCACTCAAGAGTCTAAAWTCCTTCAAAAGTCATTGAGAGTTAAGAATATCAATGACTTAGACAATCCCATGATCCAGCACTAAATTCATGCCAAATCATAAACAAGAAGAAAAATGAACAYTCTGTTGACTAGTTAGGTGCAATTTTATATAATTATAAAATATAGATTATAATTCTGTGCTATGTGAAAATAGATGCCATCTGACACATTAACACATAAGTATGAGTAGAAAGATGTTCTCAATCAGTTAAACTTCTCTATGTACAACATTTTAGATTCAAAAGCATATTGTGCAGAATTGAGAGACTAAGAATGAACATTATTTTCTGATATTCAAACATACCAGTATATTTATTGAAAACAAAGAAACCCTATGGTTTATAAAGTCATTTCACTTTTGCCTCACTTTGCAGAGAAAACAATTTCCTTTTTTCCTTGAAAACACCCCAAAAATACTACAGAAAATAAGTTGCCTATTATTCTTAAAACATGTGATCTCATGGATCTTCTCAAAAAAAAAAAAAAAAAAAAAAAAAGGAGGAGGTAAGAGGGAAATACAATTTTGCATATACTCTCTCCTTCAGCATTACAACAGCTTCAGACTTTCCTGCCCAAGGAAAATTCTCTGCATCATTAGCACAGAGAGCTGTAGACTGTAGTTTGATTTGCTTTCTAATCCTGATTTTTATTGGTTTATTGGAATAAAGTATTTGAGAGAGAGATTTTCCATGCTTGCGTCCATTTTGGATTCTAACAATTGGAAAAGACTAAGAATCACATATCAAGTTTTTGTTTCTTTGTATAGAGCTTTTGTTGGCCTTGTGCATCAAAAAATTCTGTCCCAGGGAAAATATACATAATCCTGAATTTATCAATGTCTAGACATTTATTCACCCAAATATTTACAGAGCTTTTCCCAGTTTTATACCTTAGCACCTCAGGCATTTTCAAAGTGACAATACTCCTTCTCTCTACTCTTAAATAAATGTACTTTAAAAAAAAAAGTCTCCCTTTCCCCTCCCCTCTCATTTCTTCTATCATGGAATTCTTTGGTAAGGCAGTAGACTAAGAACTTTCAAGCAGTCAATAGTTTTCACACTGAGCATTGAAAATAGGGACAGCAAAAGGTACAGGTCTTTTCGTCACTGAGGAAATATTGAACACAAATGTAAGTTAGAAGGTGAGTCCCTAAGGATGTCTGAATTCTACCAGAAAGCAAAGAAAATTATTTTCAATTTGAAGCTGCTGGCAACAATATTGTACTAACTCACTCTAAAGAGATTTCATACAGATAAATGCATGAGGCAGTTCTGCAGAAGCAGTGAAAAGGTATATTAGAAAAAATGCTACAGTGATTAGTGACCTTAACATATCAGGTCTATCACCTGTTATTATATAAATATGCATTTCCTCTTTTCCATGTTTTATTGACCTTATGTCAGCTGAAAAACACTGACCAGCACTTTTGACTAGGAGAGAATGCTCCTAAGATCTAGATATAAATGTGACAAGCCTTACAGATGACATGAATAAAAGATGAACTGATTCCTGTTCCAGAGTGAAAGAATTTTTAAAGAAATATTTTTTTTCCTGTGAGGAAAACAGATTTTTCTGAGTAGTAAAATGTTCAAAAGAATCCTATCTCTTTGATTACTTGCAGCATTTTGAAGGCACTGCTCTTACCCTTGTTAATCTCTGTGATTGACAAGGTCTATGTTTGACTGCATTTTTTTCTTCAGTAGACAGCTCTACTTTTCATTTTAAATAGTGCAACAAATCCATTGCCACGTAAGTATTTCAATATTGTCACTAGACCTGTGCTGCAGCAATTTAAAACTTCAGAGAAACATGTGAGATTGAATCCCGTCCTTCTATCTAAAAATAAAGAGACTTAAAACTTTCCTAAAATTTAACTCTAGAAGGTCACTTTTATACAAGAGTTGTTCTGGCAAAGACAGAGAAAGAGTAGATCAATAACTGCCTAGGTTGCTATAATTTCATTATATATTCTTTATGATAAGGAGTCTGGAATATTAATAAAACAGTTGTGTCATCTTAGTTTCCATTTCAGTGCTATATCTTCTGCCTAATCCCTGATGAGTTTAAGTGTTACTTCAGGAAATTAATATTTTAATGGCATTTATTGAATGGTATTAGGAAATTAACCACTCAGGTTACTAAAGCAGTACTTTCTAGTCACTTTCTTAATTACACCCGAGTTCTTGTCCAGACATTTGGGCCTGAAAAGCTGGATATAAAACACTGTGAAAACACAGACCTCTTCTCTATACTGAGGTTGCAAATGGTTAATTTTTATGATGAATTTTATAATTAAAATTATTATAGGAATAAACAAAAATAAATACGTAATTCATCACCGGTCATAGGGTGGTATGAATCACTCTTGCAGTTTTATCTGTCTGAGTATAAACTGTATAAGAAGTCTACATAGCCAGCACAAGTTAGACACCTAATCCAGATTCCTGAATTCAGATTCTTTGCCATAAGAGTCCATATGTGCATACAGCCCCTCTCCAACAGGTGCAAAGACATCCTCCACATGTCAAACATCACAGTTATGTGACATGGTCTGTTGCTTTTTCATCTATTCTTAGGGATGCTTTGGCACCTATTGCATGCCACAGAATATGTGCCTTGTTTTTGCAGTTCTTTGCACTCATCTGCTGAAGTCTTCTTTTCATGTAGTATCTTGAATTCTCTGCCCCATTAAAAGTAATAAAGAATTTTTCAGCCTCTGCAAACTTCAGCTGGGGCTGAGGGACTTTTATCCTTTCACAAATTCAAATTGATCTGTCATGGGTTAACTGAACAATTAAGAAAATTTTGGTGCAGGTCCCAATCTGGACTTTATGAGGCACCCAGGTGGTAGAATTAGTTATGCAAGCCTCTGTCACTTTATGTTTTTACTATCTTTTGGTAAGCTTACAGTTTTTACACCAGTCAACATGGATGATATCCACTGCTTATCTTCCCTTTGCTTCAACTGTTTGTCTTTAAAGAAAAATTGAGAAGGTGGCATATCCCCTAACTTTGTTTTGGTATCCCCAAACTGGCTACCAGCAGTTGCCCGAGGTCTGCTCAAACAGTCTCCTGCAGGCTTGACATCTCATCTCTGATCGGACATTAACCCGTTCTTCTCATTTGAGTATTTTGTCAGATAGTTTTATTCCTTGCATTTCCTGGAAGCCCCTCAGAGAAGCACATGGCAGAGTGCATTAGGAGCTGGGGGTAGTTCAGCACTATCTGCCARTGAGGGCACCCTATGTGCGGACCCTGAAGGATGTGAGCTTCTCAACCGTTCCCAGGAGGAGGGGCAGCTCTGAGACACCTTCTGGCAACTACTGCTGACCCAAGATTTAATCATCTAAGCCAGGATGAGGGCTGCACACTGTTTCTTAGGCTCTACTGGTGCTCTGCGCAGATGAAACCTTGTTCTGCCTCTGCTGCCGAACTGTGAGTAGAGTGCTGGGCCAGGCTTATTAGAGGAGCTCAGTGCTAAGGTAGTGTAAGGACATACAAGTTTCTTGCCATCTTGTAGTACAGGTAAAGTGAGATCTACAAAGGGCAAAATACGGTGCAACTATAACCATGGGTATATCAAGGTGAGGATAGGGTAAATTCAGAAGTGCAATAGTCCTTAATATTGCCCTTGCAGCTGGTCATGTTGAGCTCTTATGCCCTGAAGCAGCAGCTTCCCCCTCCACCTTTTGCAGCTTCCCTCTCCGCCTTTTCCAGCCAGTGCAGACTACTGTCACTACAGTATTTGCTCACCTCTAATTCCACATGCTCTATTTATTCTTTGGACAGCAAGCTACTGTGGCAAGACTATATTTCCTAATTCAGCACAGAATGGGGATTTTAATGATGGGGAACAAAATCGACCCCTAAAGAGCTGTTGGCCATAATAACCTTTTGGAAATGGTTATTTGTCATTCACAGTAACAAGTCTACAGCATTATCAAGTGATCATCATGCTTTTAAAACTAAATTTAAAACAAAGAGCAGGGAGGAAACACCCTCATCCTGATGAGAGCTGGTCCCACTCCACAGAGTTTATTGTCCTGATTGCAGAGAGGTTACAGTCTGCAGTGAAGCCCTCGATGAATAACCCTTATTATGTATTACATGCTGCCTGATTTATGCTGAACATGGCACCTTATGATCTGTATTTTCCTCATCCTTTCATAATACTTTTGTGACCTAGCTCAGCTTGTCCTCTCTTTAACCTTTGTATTCAGAACGTATTTACAAGTRTGCATATTTTACACATTTGTGTGGCCTTCTGCCCCTTTGCCTGCTGACTCCACCTTCAAATAATGCTGGAAGGTGTGCAGGTTTTAATGCATTCCTGCTTTTAATTTTTCCTTCTATGTCTGGTCTAAGGTCCAAAACYAGAGCAAGCTATCATAGCATTGTTCTTCATGAATCAGTCTCATTTAAAAGCCGAGGAAAAGGGGAAATGGAGCAAACCCACTCTCATTACAGTTTTAAGTAAAATAACCTCCACTAGTTCTCCGATAAATGTAGCAGGAGGAAAATCTAATGCATATTAAAACAGACTGCTTCTTGCAGACAGGATCATTTAGCAGTACTGATGAACCAAAAGGAGTTATAGTAATGCAGAAATAATTCCTTCAGCTATAAATGTCTACATATGTGGTGCAATGGAAATTCAGTTTGGGGAAAGCCAACAGAAACATAAAACAAAATGCTGAAGACTACATAGATTTTGACTACTTGAAAACAATTTTCTTCTTAAAGATAAGTTTAAATGTTTCATAGCTTTATAAATCATCTAATTGTTTCATAGCTTTATAATCCATTTGTAATGCATTCGGAATTAGATTGATGAAAAGTACTATATAAAAGCCAAGTACTATTGCCATTAGTAATAGCAGTTTTGCAGTGTTGAGCTGATGATCCCTCTTTTCCCTTGAATGTCTACCAAAGAGCACTATACTATTACCGGCTTGATACATTTTCAGTGTCATGCCCAGAATTGCTTTGAGTAAGATAACCAAAAACTGTAAATATATATGCAAGTCTCCATGCAAAATGCTCTTTCTTTTAAGCTTATTTCTGACTTAATGGGATTCATTGCTTCCCTAAGCAGCCCTTGTAATTTTCAGCAAGGTCCTTTAACTCATTTAATGTGCAACATTTGTTCACGCCTAATTTGTCTGAGCCAGGCCATGTTTGTGTTTTCCTTGAGTTGAAGAAAGGTTGATTGTGAGGGTGGGACTATGTGCCTCCAGTGAATATATTTATTTCCGAATTACAGTAATTACCACAGAATTCATTTGGTTGGTGCTGTCCTCTACACCACTCTTTGACAAGGTTAACAAGCAGAAGGTAACTGAACATCAAAAGATAAGTGCCTAATCACACGGGCAATTGTTGACAGTACCATTTTTTCTGGTAATATAATGGTAATAACATTCAGTACTGGATTCAGCAACAAAGGCATGTAGGAAATAACTTTGCATGCCTAAGGGTAGTAATTGTAGATGTCAATAGATGTCAATGCCTTATCCCTCCCCAGCTTGTATCCCCAAAAATGTACTTCCTCTGCCAGACAGACATTACAGAAAATAAGTCTTTTTTCTTTTTTTTTTTTAATATCCTCCATTAAAACAGTTTTTATTCTTTTTAAATATTGTAACTAACTTTTTATTAAAGACTTTTTATCAAAATATAYATATTCATTGAATTACTGAGAACATCTACTGAGTAGATTCTTTTTTACCCTCTTTTCTCTCTAAATATATGTTTCTTTATCTGTATAAATGTGCATTTGTGGGAATATATACATAATTGTATTTCATGTCTATGTATATCTCTCTGTTTTGCTATATATATGTATTTGTGTGTGTTTATGTAAAAGACAAAGGTAGAATTATGATTTTCCCTGAAGAAATCCCAAATTTTATTATAAATATAAGTCTGATTTGCCCTGATGTATTCTAAAATTAGTTTACCTGTAAAGCACTTACACCTGTCATTGACCATCTCAAACTGCATTTAGTGACCTCAAACTATTAAATGTAAAATTATGAAGAAAAATCTACCTTTTAGCTATTTTCTCCTGGTGATAATAAGGGAGCAGATATTTTAGTTTTAGCATAATTTCCCTTTGGAGTTCTTGCCTTTTAAAACTCCTTTTACAGCACCTTATATCACCAGGCCCTCCAGAGTGTAATGAACTGGAAGACCTAATATCAAATATATATTTGCTAAGAAGACAAGATTTATTTTCAAAATTTTATAAACATCTAGTATCTCAGAAACATAAGATAATTACCTTAATGAATAAAAAAACCTCAAACATTTTAATACCTCTCACTTAGAACATTTATGTCTGCACTTATTTTGTTCCCAATGTTTAGATCACCTCTCAGTTGCACAATCATTAGCTAAGTTATTTAAGAAATGATTAATTTTGTACAATTGTATGGTCTCTGTAACGTGCTTGAGTGTTTCTTAGATCTGACTAGAGTGATGGAAATTCTCAAACATATAAATGGCATATTTATAATTATCCTATTACAAAATTTAAAAATTACAGATGCTTTTAATAACTTACTAGCTGATTTCCAGACTGATCACATTTGCTTGCATTTCACAAAGTGTAAATCTAGTAATTTTTGGAAGATTTATTTTATGTAAAAGGCAAAGACACAGACATATAGATGCCTAAACAGACACTCATATGAGGAGTATTTTAACCATGTGTTTGGATGTGAAATACTCTTTAGTATATGCTAGTAATTATTAGTCATTTATCTCACAAAAATAAATGGTATCTGGGAATATACAAGGGAAGCCCCTGCATCCCAGGATGACTCAAGAAACAGAGAGAATGGACCTCCTAGTCTATTGGGTCATATTAGGAGAATTTGATATCTTTGGACCTACAACACTGTGTATATATAAATACATTCAGATTCATTAATACTGTAGAGAATAACAGTTTAGCTTAAAACATTTAATAGAGAATAACAGTTTATTAATAGAGAATAACAGTTTAGCTTAAAACCAAGGGGAAATCCTGCTTGACTAACCTGATCACCTTCTA
>NW_020455601.1:164410-176700 GCF_003342845.1 Nothoprocta perdicaria | reverse complement strand
GGCATTCTATGATTCTATGATTCTATGATAATGACGAGAGGGAGAATTTGCTAAGAATAGATTTAGGCTGGGAAAAGAAAAAGTGTTTACATCTAAGGAATGAATGTGTAGAATATCTTCCCAAAATTTTCAAGGAGGACAAGAAAATRAATTGTTTAATGTGGCATTTTTGTTCATGAATGAGATTTATACAACTAACAAGAACATTCTTGGAACAGGGAATTAGGTTTATTATGCAAATCTTTGAAAAGTCAGTATGCTTGTCTCTGCAAAATAGTTTAAAGGGACACTTTTAATACTGTTACAATTTTTGTATTAATCTCATGCTTTGACACTTCACTAGTAACCTGTGAGGGCTAGGAGGCTGAAGCAACTTTGYCTTCTGTCAGCTTAGTTCTGTTCTTCAAAGTACTGGATATTGGCTGGGTATAGGATGCTCTTAGCAGTAAAAGATTTTCTGAAGTGTCTTCTTCATACACTCTGAGAATGAATATGAAAATGCTGTGCTAGGACATCACTGGGACCCAAGGAAATTTTGTTGATCTGGCTAAGACTGTCAGACRAGATTCTTCTACTCACTGACATGGGATCTATCTCCCCAGCTAAGAAGAGGTAGGAATTTAAGGGTTTTTTCTTGCAAATAAAGGGACATGGAATGTTGACAATTTATTCAACTTCACTTCCTGAGCCATGATTTTGTTTTAGCTTTTCACCTTTTCCAAATAAGTTTCAAATGCTCAGCTATTTCTCTCCAGTATAACCCACAGAAAGCATTACATGGGACACATTACGGGAAAAAAAGAAGACACCATGATTCTTCCAGAATTAGATAAGATCAGAAAAAAAGTGTTTTGAGTATAAACTGACACAGTGGACCACAGTTTAGTGAGGAAGTAACCTTATCATGCATACCCCAAAAGAGTCCTAATTCAGCATACTTAAAAAAAAATTTGCCCCTTCTAAAAATACAGGCAGATCTGAACAAAACTCCTGCCTCAAGAAGAAAGGAGAAAGAGAATTTAAGATGAGCGCATAAAAAAAAAATTAATTTGTTTATGAAAGAGTCCTAGATAGCATTGTTACTGTTTCTTTATATGACAGGAGAGAGGTAGACTTTATCCTGCAGCCTGATGCACACTATGCCAGCCCCAGGGCAAATGTTCCATACCATTTAGCTCTGTGCTGACATATACTGGGTGCTAGAGACCAACCTTCATAGAAGCAGTAGGGACATCTGCTGTCACCAAAACACTGTAGGCAGTGTCTGCATGACATGCTGTGGTGTCTGTAGAAAGAGCCACAAGAAATAAGTGGATAATAGGTTTCTGTTTGAACATTGTTTCACTTTACTGAGGATGTACACTCTGGGTGCTCAAGTAGCAAGTGATGCTCATTAACTCCCTTGGGGGAATGGACATTTGATCCACTTACTTGGGACACGTAAGGCAGGCACTATTCAGAGAATCAGGAGAGGAACCACAGATCCCTTTTGTAGCCTGTGAAAAGAAGTCCAGGCAATCAGGAGGCAATTTAGAGAAACTACAGTTGCCTAATTTAGATGTCTAAACTAAAAAGTTGTGAATATCCCCTGTGGTGAATAATAGAAATGTGTTAACAGTCTTACACAGTAAAAGGACTGCTAACTACAGAATCACAATGTAAAGAAAAAAAATAACTTCATAAAACTATTGCCTACTGAAAGATGGTAATGGATTTTTTGCTCAAGAGGTAATTAATACTTTCTTCATAAAACAGTACATACATTGGAGGATGCAAGCATGGTCTACAGTCTACCCAAGCTAACAAACTTCATAGAAAAACTTGTCCTCTCTCTTTTGGAACTTAAATAACCCCAGGCCCAAAAGCTGACTATGTTTTGATAAATGGACAAAACTATCGTACAGCAAAAAATTGTGAGGCATGTGCTGTAAAAAAGAACAAATTCTTCAACAGCAACACCCTTTACACGTGGAAGCATAAGAGTGTATCCTTGTGGGAGGTGAGAATATTTTATTTTACATCACAATATTCTGTTTAAAATCATTACTTGAGAAAGAGAGTGTAGGAGTGAAGAGCCCTAATGAGATGTTGTGCTGGTTGTAGATATCCAAACCACACTCGCTTGGAGTCAGACTTCTATTTTCTAGTGAACATTTGTACTGCCAAAAATACATCTACAATTGTATCAATATGTATTTTCTCCCTTATCTTTTGGCTGAAGACAGTCCGCGTCAGATAATGAAGTATTACTGACACACAGAAGGTTTTTTAGGTCACGGATCTGCTGCTGATTTACATGTAGATTACTATTCAGAGCTACACATGCTGCCAAGCTCATTTCACTCCAGACGAAGGAAAGAGAACATTTCACAGGCTTTACTGCAAACTTTTAAATGGGTTTTCATTTCTGTAAGAGGACAGGTTTGATATTATGTCCTGCTTATAAAAATAGTTAAACCCTCGACTAAAGCTTTGCACAAGGTCCCWTGACATCCCAGAGAAAGGCTTCAGAATATATGACTTGCAAAGATGGAGATGCTTTTAGGTTTGCTTCCAGGCCAGGTGAGATTGGTCCCRTGGAAGATTCAGCTTGTTAAAATATAGAGAAATAAGAATGTTTCCTGGAACCACTAAATAATTTATTCTTTCCCTGTCTGTTACTATGTGATTTTCTCTTTAATGAGTATTTTACTGACAGTATTAGGGAAATCTTGATAGCATTCTCACTGCATTTCAGCCTAAATTTTGATTGAATTTCATTTTGTCACTCACTGACCATTTCCTTGGAGCACACAATGACCTGCCTTTCAATGTTTTAAAAAACCTCTGCAAATTTTTCTTCAGTATTTGTACTACTTGCAAAATGATCTTTTGTTTCATTCAAACTATTTCCACGTGACCATATTCCTACATTTACAACCTAATCCCTGTGGAAGAGGGTCACCAAATAAAGCAGAAGGGATCCTGTGAAAAAAGGTATTACTAACATTTTGTTTACCTTGTATCTGAATATTCAAATCAATATATCTACCTCCCATTCCTCACATTTTGCCTTTCCTCACCTCTGTCTCACCTATTATGTCTACATAGAATCCAATGTGTAGTTGATTTTATTCCAAACTCCTCTTTATTTGTAACTGAAAAAATGCTGCAACGCATAAGCTGCATTAGACCTGGAAGCTAAGGTCTTCCCAGAGCAAGCCATGGGGCCTGACATCCATAAGCTTCTTGTCCCCAAACAGAACACTGCATATCTTAGAGGGTTTATTCCGTGAGCTGGTAACCAGAGAGCGCAGCACAGTAGCCATCCTCTGTGGCTGGGTGTCTGGAGTGATTTCATCACCCAGCAGAGGAAGATAGGGTCTGGAGGGGGTCCGGAGCCAACGGATTTTAATCAGACACATTTACTGAGAGATGCGGAGGCATTGCAGCAGCAGATTCAGCAGCAGGACCAAGTGACCCGTTACGTTATGTGTAAAAGGATTTTTGCCTGAAGTATTCAAGATCTCAGTGGGGGTGTTCTGTAATTCCATGCAGCAGGTGACTTCTCTTTTCTTTAGTGAGCATCCTAAATAATGCTGGGGGGTGGGGGGAAAAGCACATTTGAACACCTGAAATATGATAACATTACTATGTGGGGAGGAAATCTATGTGCATGTGCTACTGTCTGTTTTTGTTGCTTGCAGAAACAGGGTCCAGTAGAGATACAATCCAGGAGTAGAACCCAATTACCCTTCCTACAGCTCATCTCATCCTTTCTAAGTCTAAACATTTTATTTGTTCTACTAGATGACCACAGATAAAGAAGATAGACAGTGCAAGTCTCTCTCTTTTTTTTTTCCTTTTTTTTTTTTTTTCCTCCTTCTCCTTCTCTCTCTCTTTCTTTCTCTCTATATAAATGTATGTGTGTGTGAATGTGTGTGTATACTCACAATTTTGGAAGTGTAAGACTAGCATATTGATTAATTTTCCCACTGTTAGTTATGAACCATTCTTAAAAGAAAAGACGAACATCCACATAAAAATGAATCAGCTTAAAACCATGAAACATTATACTTTATGCCTTATAAAATTGTACCTAGAAAGTCCTTACAAAACAATATGTTGTTAGTTTCTTTGCTGTAACAGATCAATAAGAAAATGAGAAATAGTTATAGGGAAAGCAAGGAGTATTACTATCTTTCCCAAAAGATAACCAAGCAATCCTAGAACTCTGATTGTCTCATGTGAGGCTTATATTTTCCGATTGTGTGTATTATCTCGTTATAAAAATCCACCTCTTTTGCACCAACCCACGGACTATTACCCCTTGATGGTCCTACATGTGGGTGCAGAGGAAGCGGCAATGCAYAGCCTGAGGGCAATTAAAAGAGACTTTAGGGAGTTGGGGTGGACGATCAGGGACAAAAGCACGCAGGTCATCTTCTGTTTGATACTTCCCAGCGCTGCCGACAATACAGAAAGAAATCATAGGGTACAGTCCATTAACATGTGGCTCCATGGCTGGGGTCAGCGCCATAACTTTGGCTTCTTTGGTAACAGGAAGTCTTATATGGCACCAGGCATGATGGCACCCAATGGGGTCCATCTTTCTCAAAGAGGGAAGAGGACACTGKGTCAGGAGCTAGCTGGGCTCATCATGAGGGCTTTAAACTATATTCGAAGAGGGAGGGAAGTATCTGTGGGGTGGCGGATGAGATGGTGCCTGACAGCCCGTCACACCATCCACAGCAATCTAGAGTTGTGGCCTGTGAAGGGTCTTCTAGGACRGAAGAGGCCAAAGGGCAAAATACAAGAACTTCTGAAAGCCCGCACAGTCAGGCTGCAGCTGTCCCGACAAGGAGGAGAGGCACATTGGGAGCCCCACTCAGATGCCTCTACATAAACGCACGCAGCATGGGRAATAAACAAGAGGAGCTGGAGATGCATGTGCGGCTACAGGGCCATGATCTCATCGCAATTACTGAGACATGGTGGGACAGTTCCCATGACTGGAATGTGGCCATGGAGGGCTACAGGCTTTTCAGGAGGGAYARGGYRGGMAGGYGAGGKGGYRGAGTTGCTCTTTATGTGAGGGAGCAACTGGAATGCTTAGAGCTCAGCATAGGRGAGRATGGAAYGCGAGTAGAGAGCCTGTGGGTGAGGATAAAGGGGCAAGACAACAGGGGCGACACAGTGGTGGGAGTTTACTACAGGCCTCCTGACCAGGACGAGGAAGTGGACGAAGCCTTCTACRGGCAGCTGTGGGAAGCCTCCTGATCACAAACCCTGGTCCTCCTAGGGGAYTTCAACCACCCTGATATCTGCTGGGAAAACCACATAGCCAGGAACAGTCAGTCCAGGAGGTTCCTGCAGAACATTGCAGATAATTTCTTGATACAGGTGGTTGAGGAGCCAACAAGGGGTGGGGGCGCTGCTAGACCTCATAYTAACAAACAGATGGTCTAGTGGGAGATGTGAGGGTTGGGAGCAGTCTGGGCTGCAGYGACCAYGAGATGTTGGAATTCACGATCCTGCGTGGAGGAAGTTGGGCAAGAAGTAGGATAGCTACCCTGGACTTCAAGAGAGCCAACTTTGATCTCTTTAGGGAGCTCCTTGGAGCAGTCCCCTGGGTCAGGGTCCTAGAAGGAAGGGAGTCCAGGAGAGCTGGCTGATATTCAAGCGCCACTTCCTCCAAGCTCAGGATYGGTGTATTCCCCCAAAAAGAAGTCGAGTAAGCGGGACAGGAGACCTGTCTGGATGCGTAAGGAACTGCTGGGCAAAGTGAAGGAGAAAAAAAGAGTGTACAGCTTGTGGAAGAAGGGACRGGTCATGTGGGAGGAATACAGGCGCATCATCAGAGAATATAGATGCGAAATGAGGAAGGTCAAAGCCCGGGTGGAATTAGAGTTGGTGAGGCATGTCAGGGACAACAGGAAGGGTTTCTATAAGTATGTCAACAGCGAGAGGAAGATGAGGGAAAATGTTAGTGCACTGCTGAATGGGGAAGGGGCCTTGGTGACGGAGGATGCCGAGAAGGCAGAGTTACTAAATGCCTTCTTTGCCTCTGTCTTTACTGCTAAGGCGACCCCCCATGAACTACAGGGCTCAAGTGGAAGAGAGATAAATGGGCTAGAGGAAGACYTTCCGYGGGTTGAGAAGGATTGGGTTAGGGATCACTTAGRCAAACTRGCCASTCAAAAATCTATGGGCCCAGATGGGATGCACMCAAGAGTGCTGAGGGAAYTGGYCGAGGTTATTGCTCAGCCTCTCTCCATCATCTTTGAGAGGTCCTGGAGAGCAGGGGAGGTGCCCGAGGACTGGAAGAGAGCCACTGTCAGTCCAGTCTTCAAAAAGGGCAAGAGGGAGGAGCYGGGCAATTACAGGCCGGTCAGCCTCACCTCCRTCCCTGGAAAGGTGATGGAGCAGTTSATCCTAGAGAGAATCTCCAGGCATATGAAGGAGAAGAAGGTGTTGAGGAGCAGTCAGCATGGACTCACCAAGGCGAAGTCATGTCTGACGAATCTCATAGCCTTCTACGATGGGATGACTAGCTGGCTGGATGAGAGGAGAGCTGTGGATGTTGTCTACCTTGACTTCAGCAAGGCTTTTGACACTGTCTCCCATAACATCCTCATACGGAAGCTCCGGGACAGTGGACTACATAAGTGCATGGTGAGGTGGGTCGAGGGCTGGCTGGATGGCAGAGCTCAGAGGGCGGTGATAAATGGGGCYRAGTCCAGYTGGAGGCCTGTGGCCAGTGGTGTCCCCCAGGGGTCAGTGCTGGGCCCAGTGCTGTTCAATTTGTTCATCAATGACCTGGATGAGGGCATGGAGTGCACCCTGAGCAAGTCTGCAGATGACACCAAGCTGGGTGGAGTGGCCGACACTCCGGAGGGCTGTGCTGCAATCCAGAGGGATCTGGACAGGCTGGTGAGTTGGGCAGAGAGCAACCTCATRACGTTCAACAAGGACAAGTGCAGGGTCCTGCACCTGGGGAGGAATAACCCCAAGCATCAGTACAGATTAGGGGTCGACCTGCTGGAAAGCAGCTCCACGGAGAGGGACCTGGAAGTCCTGGTTGACACTAAGTTAACCATGAGGCAGCAGTGTGCCCTCATGGCCAAGAAGGCCAATGGGATCCTGGCCTGCATCAGGAGGAGTGTTGCCAGCAGGTCGAGGGAGGTGATYCTGCCCCTCTACTCAGCTCTGGTGAGGCCGCACGTGTGTGGCCTGTGTGCAGTTCTGGGCTCCCCAGTATAAGAGGGATGCGGAGCTTCTAGAGAGGATCCAGCTGAGGGCAACCAAGATGATTAAGGGAATGGAACATCTCTCGYWTGAGGAGAGACTGAGTGAGCTRGGCCTKTTTTCTCTGGAGAAGAGAAGGCTGAGAGGGSATATGATTAACATGTATAAGTTCAGGAAGAGAGAATGCAGGGAGGAAGGGGACAAGCTGTTTTCATTGATGGCCAGCGATAGGACAAGGGGAAATGGGCATAAGCTGAAACACAGGAAGTTCCGTCTCCAGGTGAGGGAAGAACTTCTTTCCTGTGAGGGTGACAGAGCAGTGGAACAGACTGCCCAGGGAGGTTGTGGAGTCTCCTTCTCTGGAGGTCTTCAAAACCCGCCTGGATGCCACCCTGTGCCACATGCTCTAGGTGTGCCTGCTTGAGAAGGAAGGTTGGACTAGATGATCCTTAGAGGTCCCTTCCAACCTTGAATATTCTGTGATTCTGTGATTCTGTAATGAATAGGTAGCCGAAGTTCTAGTTAAGTGGTTCCAAGTCCAGAAGAGTCAGGAACCATTAGGTACAAGATTATTCATATATCTGGGAAAATGGGAAATAAAGGGAGAGTGCATCTTCATACAAACCCTATCTAAGATTTTTGCTCTCTGGTGTATACTAATTTATTAAAAAGAAAAAAAAATACTAATTGAATCAGTGTATTCAATTCTCATCTCACATTTCAAAAAATGATTTCTTCACTCTTTGTAGTTCCCCCCCAAAATCATATCCAAACAAGTTGTTATTAGAATAAATCTCTGAATAGAGTGGATTTTTAATAAGTAATGTCATCCTTACTTAGAGCTTCTATTTACCACTTGTTTTCTTCCTTAGTCACATAAAATGTTTCAAGGATAGAAAGAGATGTTTCAGGAGACCTACCGTAGGTCTCCACTGGAGATCTGAAATGTTGCTATTGTTTTGGTGAACAAGCCCACAGTACTTCTAATTCTGTTACATGCTTTGCAAATAGYTCCTTCTGGTCACAGAGTGGCAGGCCAGTGTGTTTATCGTCAGGGGTCTGTACTAGGTAAATCTGGATTACACTTCATTACTGTTTGCTGTCCTTTCTCTTGATGTTTATCCTCTCATTTGAAAGGAACCTGACAACTGAAAAGTTGGATTTGTAAAAGGATTAATGTTGTGTCCCACAAAGATAACGGAAGAAATCAATGATAGCTGGGTCTCCTCCTGAGAGCTGTATCATATGCCTTAATAAGGGCTCCTTTACAAAATTTGTTTGTTCATTGTCTGTAATAACTACGCTCTGTAGTTTATTTCTTCATACACTGATTGTGAGGTTTATCATTTCATACTGATAGAAGCTTTGATTCATAAAGGAAATCATTAAAAAAAAAAAAAAACAAAAACAAAAACTTGACCATGGCAGTTAAATCTCGTACATGAAGAGATTAAACAAACCTCTGTACATTATAAGCAATATATTAAGTAACAAGACCTTGGGTTTTTTTAAGTAACATGTGACCTTGGCTTTTGGAGGCAATCCTAAGTGGCAGACTCTGAAAGTAACATTACAACCTTGGGAAAAGCTTTCATTTCATTTTTTTTTTTTTCATATGCAGCAAAAGGAAATTTGTTAGGAATAATATTTCAAAACTTTCTGAAAATTATTCAAAATCAGTTTTAATCAGTTTGAATGTGCTGCTTATGTTGGACACTAGTTSAGGATTGTAGACTGTTGTGGCTTGAGGGGGGTGGACAGAAATTTGGTAAGAGATGAATGCCTTTGTGTTTCAGCCAGTCCTCAAAGGTTAGAGGGACTGGGGACAGCTGGATTCATCTCTTAATAGAGATACCAAACACTGTGGTAACTATAGACCCAACTCTGGCAGTATTGGGTTCACGAACAGGCTGTGGGTCCGATCGCCTTCAAAACACGTAGTCAAGTTCACAAATAGCACAATTTATTCAAATGCAACATATAGAAAACAGGGTTCAAATGTCAGTGCAAGAAATTTCCTACTACAGTGTGAGGTTCTTAGAGAGTGCCTAGTTTACAAATATGCAATCAYTCACCCCAGAAGATGAGAGAGAGTTCTCAAGCTCAAGGAGTCTGCACAGGCAGACTGACTGGAGGGTAAGAAAGGGGGTCAGCCATTCGACTGATCTAGAAATTACGGGGGTGTCTTGCTTCTCTCCTCTTCCTTCTTTCCTTCTTCCTTCATTCCTCCTCCCTTCCTTCTTTTCTTCTTCCTTCTTTCCTTCTATGTTCTATTCTAATGAGATTAGAATGAGGAGAAGTTTGAGCAACAAGTCCATCGGAAGGGACTGATCTGCCACCACTGTTGGCCCAGCACCAGACATCTTATCATACTGTGTGGCTTTATCAGCTGCATGATAAAACCAGGTTGCCAGCTCTGCAGGGAGTATATCAGTTTGGCYGCAGCGTATTCAATCTGTTGCACCCTCCGTCAGATTGCCACCTCTGTTGGGAAGCCAACAAAGTTTGGCCATGGTGTCTCCATTCTGCTCTACTCTTCATTTACTCTTATTAGTGTGCACTAGGAGGGCAGATTGTGGCTCCAAGTGAATCATGGAGAAGTAGATTCCATACATACCAACAATCTGGAAGTGGTAACTGTCTCTCACCTCAAGCAAGCCTCTGTAATGCCATTGCTTCTGTTAGACCCTGTTTTTTCCTCTCATTTCCCCTTTCTCAAGCAATTCTCTCACACAGACCCAACTCAAAAAGGAGCTGTAGATAGTCGCAAAATTTAATAATGCCCATCAGAAGTTCAAATGACCATTCTAAGCTAACTTCTGTAACATGAAACAAAACAGGATGTGTATTCTTAAATGATTCAGCTTTCAGGGAGAAATATTAAGTCTAAATACTGTACTACAAATACAATTTGCCCTCAGAGAAGGGATATGGGAGAGAATTAATCAAATAGAAACCTTTGGATAGAGAACTCCTGACTTTGTCTTTTATTTGATTACTGGTGATGTTACTGTGAATTATCATCTAATGTTTGGGCTATGTTAGTGTTTGTTAGTGCTTAGTAGTTCAGTTAATGGCCAGAATCCAAAGATGTATACACATAATAAAAAAACTAGACTGTGCCCTAAAGACATTTAATAGTGTCATTTCAGTAAATGAAAAATATCATGGCACATTGTAAAATTCTCTTTCTTGCCTATCTTTTCTGCTCATCCAGAAAATAAAAGAAAAATTAATTTAATTTTTTTTATAAATAAATTGTTTTTTCTTTCATGACAATGACATCTTATTTAGAAACTAAGTTCTGTCGTAAGAAGTTGGTACTCCTTTTACAACCTCAGCTAGTGTCTGTGATTTGGGGTCTGAAAAGAAAGAGTTGATCTCTTTTATTTATTTTCATCTCCACAAATAATTGATGGAGTTAGCAACAGCTTTGTACTTCCCATGTTCCATGTTAACAGCTTTCGGTGCATTCATAGAATCACAGAATCACAGAATGGATAAGGTTGGAAGAGACCTCTAGCGGTCATCTAGTCCAACCCTCCTGCACACACAGGATTGCCTAGAACATGTGGCACAGCGTGCCATCCAGGTGGGTTTTGAAGATCTCCAGAGAAGGAGACTCTAGAACCCCTCTGGGCAGCCTGTTCCAGCRCTCTGTCACCTTCAGTGGCCATTTTCTSTAGTTCTATCAGTGGTCACCACTGAAAGGAGGCCAGCCCCATCCTCCTCACTCCTTCCCTTGAGGTATTTATAGACACTGACCAGATCTCCCTCRGCCTTCTCTTCTTCAGATTGAACATGTCCAGCTCTCTCAGCCTTTCCTCACAGGGCAGATGTTCCAGGCCCCTGATCATCTTTGTAGCCCTGCGCTGGACTCTCTTCAGCAGTTCTACATCCCCCTTGTACTGAGGAGCCCAGAACTGCACACAGTACTCCAGCTGTGGCCTCACCAGAGCTGAGGAGAGGGGCAGAATCACCTCCCTTGATCTGCTGTCAACACTCCTCCTGATGCAGGCCAGGATCCCRTTGGCTTCTTGGTCACGAGGGCACACTGCTGCCTCATGGTCAACTTGTCATCCACCATGATGCTCAGGTTCCTCTTGACAGAGCTKCTTTCCGCAAGATCAGTCCCCAGCCTGTCCTGGTGTCTGCGGTTATTCCTCCCCAGGTGCAGGACCTTACACTTGCCCCTGTTGAACTTCATGACGTTTCACACCATCCAGTTCTCCAGTCTGTCCAGGTCCCTCTGGATGGCAGCGTAGCCCTCTGGGGTATCAGCTACTCCTCCCAGTTTCATATCATCAGCAAACTTGCTGAAAGAGCACTCCATCCCTTCATCCAGGTCATTGATTTGAATAGGACTGGACTGGACTGACCCCTCAGGGACACTGCTAACTACAGGCCTCCAACTAGTCTCTACACCACTGATCATCACCCTCTGGGCTCTGCCATGCAGCCAGTTCTTAATCGACCTCCCTGTCCAATCATCTCTCCCACACTTCCAGAGCTTTCACAGGAGGATGCTGTGAGGGATGATGTYCAAAGCCTTGCTGAAGTCCAGATAGACAACATACACTGCTTTTCCCTCATCTATCCAGCTATAATAGAAGGCTATATCAGGTTAGTCAAGCATGATTTCCCCTTGGTGAATCCATGCTGACTACTCCTGAGCACCTTCTTGTCTTCCATGTGCTTGGAGACAGCAGTCAGGATGAGCTGTTCCATTGCTTTTCTAGGGATGGAGGTGAGGCTGACTRGCCTGTAGTTGTCTGGGTCCTCCCTTTGCCCTTTCTGAAGACTGGTGTGACATTGGCTTTCTTCCAGTCCTCAGGCACCCTCCCTGTTCTCCAGGACCTTTCAAAGATGTTGGTGAGCGCCTTTGCTATAACGTCTGCCAGCTCACGCAGCACTCTGGGGTGCATCCCATCAGTGCCCCTGGATTTGCTAGTATCAAGTTCCCATAAGTGTTCTCTGACCCCATCTTCCTCTACCCAGGGCAAGTCTTCCTCTCTCCAGGCTGCTTCTTTTGTCTCTAGAGTCTGAGATTCCAGAGGGCTACC
>NW_020455601.1:114740-164100 GCF_003342845.1 Nothoprocta perdicaria | reverse complement strand
TTTTTTTTTCAAAAACCAAATATCTCATTTCTGCTCTCTTTCACTCTTCTAATACAAAGCCTTAAAGTTAAGTTTTTTAAGCCAGGGTTTTTATAAGTTTCCTTTTCTGTAAAATGGAAACAATGTTGATTTTTTAAGCACCAGAAAACGATCTTAAGGCTTATATGCAGAAAAATTATTATAAATGCTAATTATTAGTAAGTAATTCTAAGTGACAGTTTTTCTCTCTCTTTTAATCCTCTGTAGAAGTACATCCTGTTATTTCAAGTTTGTGATAGGTGCACTAATGAGATACAAAATCTGAAGGAAGGCAGCTTCTCATCTTGATCCAATGGACTTAATCGTCAGTCATTAAAAATAGGTTTGTGCAGGAAGTTTCAGTAATTTGTATCCAGTGTAGCA
Organism: Nothoprocta perdicaria; assembly: GCF_003342845.1. Lineage (NCBI taxonomy): Eukaryota > Metazoa > Chordata > Aves > Tinamiformes > Tinamidae > Nothoprocta > Nothoprocta perdicaria. The sequence goes on along the minus strand of NW_020455601.1, from coordinate 163,698 downwards.
GTGTGGAGAGTACAGAATTGTATTAGTTATAGCATTTTTGTGAATATTCTGCCAGAGGCACTAGATCTAAAATTTCTAAAATTGGCAGCTATCTGTATCTATTTACCAAATTGCTAGTCCATGTCCTTTTTCAGGGCATCTATTGCATATCTTTTCTTAACCCCAACACGCTACAAATGACACACATTGTTTTGAACAACGCATAGATAAATAAATGTACCCAAATGGCAATAGGACTGAGTGAAGAATATTCCAAAAATCTTACTTCAAGTAACATGCATATATGTATACTCTGATTTAACATGCATATCTATAAATCTGGAGCATCTGTATACACAAGAATGAATCATCTTGACAAAATTAATCTATTTTAGCTCCCTGCTCATCTTAAGGAACATTTATGGAATTTCCATTGGGATTTCTGYCTTGGGAATTGTCTCTGTATTTATGAGTATAGATTTGTTCTGCTTGCCTTGCTAAAGAATAACATTGCATTACACTAATGAAACAATCACTTCAAAATAATAATATGATATACAGTATCATACTACTTTCCCCAAACGTTAGTATACCATTTAATATTACTGGCTAGGGAATCATCAGCAAACTAACTGTCACTTTGAGAGAGTGGGTTAATATTCATGCTAGTGTATTTCACTGTACTGCTCCTTAATCCTCAATGTTCAATGCTGTCTCTATCACTTTTTTTTGTGTATGCTGTACATAATCCTCAAACTAAATTATACAGAGCTGTAAAGTCTACTTAGTTTGCCCTGCTGTCCATACTACAGGGCTTGCTTAGCCAAAGTGCCTGGAGAACATGAACAACTGCATCCTCTCAAAAGTTTGCCATCTGAACTTGGAAAAAGAAGGCGAGGACTTGGCTCTCAAGGTCCTTTTTTCACATATTTTCCACATTTAGAGTTTTGACTTTTTGAAGCGAATAATATAGTTTTGCCTCTAGTTCTTGACCCTTAGCCTCTGGCTTTGCTATGTAAGTATGTAACTCACAAGTAGCATGAGCTCATGCTCACCATAAACCTTTCCTGGATGGGGCACGCCAGCACACAGGCTGAAACTAGAAGACGACAGATAGAAAGGAGAAAATTTTTAAGTTTCTGACCATGTAGCTTTTCCTAGCCATGCATTACAATGGATTCTTATCTTAATAGTTGATGCTCTTATGCTCTTTATGTTGTCCCTTTATTTTCTCTGGATGTTTGCTTTTTCTCTTGTCTGCAGAAACAGCATTTCCAAGTTTTGACTATTTCTTTTATCTGGAAATGTGAGCATTCAGTTCAGGCCATATGAAAAGATCTATGTGCTCGATTATCTGGAAGAACTAGTCTGATTCATTGTTCATCTCAGATGTACAAAGCATATTTTGCCTGTCTTGGCTCACTTGTCACTCACTTCTGATCAAGCATGGAATTGATTTTTTTCAGACGGTATTTCTTGCATATAAATCTGTATGTGACTTGTTCTATGAGCAGATTGGGTTTATTGTCTTTATATAATATTCTGCATATCAGCTTGAGATTTAAATGTATGATGTATAAGCAATGTTTACATTGCTATCTATCATCTAATTTCACAGTGACATATCACTATGTCTTGGAATATTCTGCAAGGAGATATTTGTTATGTTGGATCTTTTGATTCCATTTTCAAATAAACTGGAAGTGATATCATGCATTTTACTAAAGATTATTCTAATTATTTAATATCATTCAGTTAAACTTTCTTTTAAAACAGCATCCAACTTTTACATATCAGWTATGAAAATACAACATCAAATCAAATAGCAATGATATTTTGAGAACTGCTTAGAAGTTCAGTAAGAATTACATTGTCATAGCTATTATCTAGCTGTGCAAGTAAGATTCAACTTGTCTATCTGAACAGGCAGCAAAAAATTGTTTACCCAATTCTCAAAGTAAATAGGAGGTAAAAAATGGTCAAGGAGCCCCAGATACTATAGCTCTACTCTCTCTTCCTCTTTTTTTTTCAGAGTGGCTGGAACAGAACCAGATGCTTTACAAAAAGGGAGAGCAATGAAGAGAAAGAAAGCATGTGATATATTCTGGGTTTTTTTTTTTTTTTTTTTTCTTTAGACCATCTGTTAGGGTAAGAGAACTTGGCTTTATCCTTTTGAGGCTTTGTAGAAGCAAAAAAAAAAAAAAAAGACAAAAAACCCAGGAAAGGTTATAAGGTTATTTAAAGATTCCTTTTGATCTCAATTTGAGAGATCTGACACTCTTGTCAGACCTAATTGTGGAGATTTCATTATGCAAATGGGAGTAATATCAGAGCACARAGTACACAAGTACATCAAGCACTTGTAAGAAAGGCTCTGATATAGCAAAAAAATCACACAATATTTTCTATCACATTTTATATCTATATTACTTATAATTGAATATTATTGTATATTCAATTTGTATCATAGAATTTTAAAATATTTTATTACATTTAAGTTGATTTTGTTAATTTCCATTATTTATTTCTGTCTTTGGATAAAACAGCCTGTGATCTAGCCCCAGTTATATTTTGACCAACATAGATAAAATGAGGCAGTGTTGTAATCTACTTTTCTAGATAAATTCATAAAGGACTAAAGAAGTAAAAATAACAGTTTCTTTACCATGCAAATTCAGCTCAGACCAAATAAATTATTTTAAAAAGGAGGAAAAGAAAAAAAGCAGAAAAGCACCCTGTTTCAATTCTATTATGGCGAAGAGAATGGAAAGTATCAGTACTGACACATTGACCCCTGTGCACCGCTTATATGTAACCACAATATGTTGTTGTATCTAACATTTACATTGCATTTGTTTTTCATGATCCTTTAGGTATATTTCAGAACTTAGAAGTAGGCATTAGCTGCCAGTCAGAAGGTAAAGGTTAATGGATACCAAAATGTTATAAAAAATGGTAATCATATGTTAAAAGATAGTCTTCAGAGATGGAACAGAGCTGCACTCAGGAGAATATGATTACTTAATCAGCAAAAGAATAACTAAATTGACATCACCTGATAAAAACTATTGTAATTATTAAACTTGTTAGGGGATGAATCTAAAATCTTCTATAGGTACATTTTACAAGTCACTTCTAAAATCAAAATGGAACTATGGAATAAAAAAGATTGGATRAATAGTGATGGCTACGTTTTTTCTTGACAGGAGTATTTTTGAAAGCCAATAGCAGAAGGAGTGTGTCAGCACTGGAAATACTCAGTGTTGGACTTAATAGCAACTGCGAGATGTGAAGCAAAAGAGTAAGTTTTGTCAGCAGAACTGGAAGAACAGTTGTAATGTTGACTAATGGAGAAGGAGGATGATGGAGAGGGAAAGGAATAATGAAGAAAAGAATCTCAGGATTACTTACATTGATAACTTTTCAAAATCAGGGATGCCTTGTCATCAAGACAGCCTGAGGCAGCATTGACCAAAGAGAGAATGTGAAATCTTCTCTTTATTAACACTAAAAGCCTCTTCCTGTGTTATCACTCTTCCTCTCCAGGGCTATTTCCTGCCACTATTTTCCTACTACTGATAGCTTTCTCTGTCATTCACTACTCAGGTGAATTACTTTTATTTAATGCCATTCTCTGGACATTGCCCAAGCATAGAATGTGATTAGAGCATCTGTCATCTTCTTAATAACAAKCCCTAATAATCTACTGCAAAGAAACCACAGCCCTATTTCTTCATTGAAATTGAGGAAATGAAGAAATGAGCATGAGGAAACTTGGGGCTGGGATGTCCTCCTCAGACTTTTTCCACAGAAGACCAAGGATACCCTCTTCTATCTCCTGACCTTGGTGAAAACTAATGTAGCTAATACACAACACACAAATGAGGACATCTCTTTAGATACCATTTGGGTCTGCCAGCTTCTTTCAGCTTTAGTAAGGTTGAATATGGATCATAGTATATGGAATCTACTACTAAAAATGTTGAACTTTCTGAGCTTTATTTAAATTACTAACCACTGAATGGCAGTGCTGGAAGCTCAGAGTACTTCTGTATCACTTCAAGACTAAAGAGAAAAGTATCTTGCTCATGTCTGTTACTCGGCCTGAAGGAAAATCCAGCGGATTTTGTAGGCAGCTGAGAGGGAGAGAAAGGCACATGGATATTGAGAAATTAAGTTTAAATTGTGTGTTTGTTACCGGTAGAATTCCTAAAATATTGGACTAGAAWTAAATAGATTTCTCTTCAGACTGTATAAGTACCCCAAAATTTAGATTTCCCTTCCTTTTTAGGAAGTCTCTTAGACGTCAGTATAAAGGTTGCTTATGGGCTCATGAAAAGATGTAGAAGAAAAGATAATTATAATATCTTCAATTAACTTTTTAAATGCTAACTTTCCGGAAAGTAAGATCAAATTCAGTTTGGCTCTTTTTTAAGCTCAGCTCTTATGCAAATTCCTTAAAAAGGCACGCAAGCATGTGCAAGCCACAGTAAAGAGCTTGTTCCTGGTTGTGATTTTTGTGCTAGTCAGCATTTTGTATTGACATTTATGAAACTCAACAGGTCTGGATCTCATTTTCATTTTAAAGTGCTTCTGCTCTTTCTCCCTAACTGGAGTCTGAGTTATGAAGGTCAGCCCACTGGGATCATTGGCTGAGCTTTGCAGAAATTTTACAAGCAGCAAATAAATAGGATTGTCATAATGATTTTTTCCCTGCCAGACACCTGATTGCAGTTGAAACTGCAATGCATAATATAGATTTCCATTCACAGGCTTTATACATTTAATACTGATGAGAATCTTCTGCACCACTACGAAGAGTGTGTTCATGGCAAGGACATTCTTGTGGCCTAATGTGTAATATTGCATAACAGCAAATCTAAAGCTGTCTTAAATACAAAACATCTAAGGGCTTGTTTGWTTGTTTACTATCATCAGAGTTGGGTCACAGTAACTCATGTGACCTAGTTTAGGTATGTCTGCGTGAGTTAAAATATGTTACCTTCAGAAGTAATTTTTTTTCTTTCTTTCTTCCACTATTTGCTGATAGAGGGGTGTTTAAATTAGATTCTGATGCCTGTAGAAGAAACTCCTGCCTGGGTTATAATCATAACACATGCCTCTAAAGTAAACCTACATTAGCTCAACTCAATGTGGTAATTAAGATAGAAAAAGACAGTACTAAGCTGCATGGTCTATCAGATTCCTTGGGGAGAAAAAACACTGACGTGATTTGAAATGTGTCCAAGGGGTTTAGTTAGCCTCCAATTAGCTGCAAAGTTCCTCTATTAAAATGCACAACAAATAGCAGCCTACACGTCCCTGAACCCTTCATTATTTAAGTCCTAATTTCAGATGGTTCTTTTATTATAGCACACATCCCAAAAGCTAGCATTGACTTTTAATTACACTGTGCAATCATTGCTGTCAGGTGATAAGTTGGAAGGACAGAAGACTCTAGGGCACATCTGGATGAATCACAAAGGCTCAGCTCTTAACCAAAAGCAAACAGAACAGAGGCAAACATCCTAGGAACAATCTACAATAAAATGAAGGCCAAATGTTCATCTCTGCTTAACTTTGCATTTTRTACCTGCCATGAAATCCAGGTAGTCTACTCAGGCAGCCAGACAAAAGTGTGGGAGCTAGGAATATTAAATGAAACAACATGTCAGCTGCACCCARCTCCTTGCACTTCCTCAAGTTCAGAAAGGACACATATATTTTTTTTTCCAGAGTCACTGTTATTGATCTCCAGTTACAAATGTTGTGCTGGGATCAGTTTGTTGAAGATTTTCATACTGTGCCATTATAAGTAATAAACTTGGGGAAAAAAAAAAGTATATTGTTCAGATTTGGGATATTTTTGCCTCTGATTTTGTTTTAGTGTTATTTAATACCTCCWGACCATTGTCCATTGCAACTACTTCAGTGTGAAAAACCTGACTTTGAAGATGAGTCACATCAGTTGATTAGATTTTTAAATGTGGAGGTATGTACATTCGTGGGATTACTGAAGGTATGGACAGCTGATTCTGAATCAGAAGGACATAAAGCAACCATCAGAGGAAATGTCCTGATCCGAAAAGCAGAGGTAGCAAAAAAAATGAAGCAAAAGTCAGAGCCAACAGAAGGTGTTGAATTTGCTCACTAGCAAGGTGTCTATCCAGCAATCTGCTCACTGAGCCAAGGTGTCCAGCTCCTACTAGATACTAGATACTCAGGATCCCAGCTCTGGTTCATTTAGCTGTTTAAATGCATGTATGAAGTGAGAACTGTGACTTTTAAGGATGTTGTCAGCTTTGGATTTGAGGACCACTCTTAAAAATGTCAAGTCTGTCTTTTAGCTGTCTAGTGTCTTCTTGAAAGCCAGAACTGTAAGAAAATCTACATGGATAGATGAGTACCTTTTTAAATTTATTTGTTTATTGTCTAGCAGAAAATAAGTCACTTCACCTGGAACAGCTTGTTTAGCTTTGTAAATGGGGAAAACCTGACAGCACAACAGACATATATGAAGTATATTTCTCTGCTTGATGTGCCCTCTTTTCCCCTTTTACACTGGGAATCTGGAGAGGTTAATATTCTTATTAGGTTTATAATATAAAAAAGCCTTCTTTTTCTTTCCTATCTTGTGGTGCGACTATGACATCTCTGCTGTGTCAGCAGGTCACAAAGGGATCATATAAGAATTATTCTGAAAACGTGGACTTTTCATTTTGTTGCAAAGTTGTATGGATTTTGAGGATGTATGCAGAATGAGTTTGCAAACATGTCTTCTCAAAAGCAGTTCTTTCTTTTAAGAAAACAAAAATCAAAATCAAACATTGCTTTTCTTTGTTTTAAAAATAAAATCCACTTTTTCTGGCAAAATATTATTTCTGTTATGCTTTATTTGTTTTAAAAGAGCTAAAAGTACAAATTCAGAATTGTGTAACCAGGACTGGTGTAGCTTTCAAATCCTTCTTTCTCTCCAAGTTTGCTTAAATTTCCTAGGAAATTTAGTTGTGTCTGGATATAGTTTTGTAGGACAGCTACATTTTAAAGGATTACTTAGTAAATACTAAATTTTCTAGGGTGAAAGAAGCCTGAAAAAGTGATAAGCAACATTCATGACAACAGTAGGTCAAAGGATGTTGAATTCCCAATTCAGCACAGCTATAATTAAGTGCAGGCTTCATTCTTGTGCTGAATTTGTTCACCTAAGCATATAATAAAAATAGAAGAAGGGTCAGAGAAAGCTCTAAAATAATGACATGAGGTCATTCAAAGTTTATGCAGCCATTTGGAAGTCCTAATTTGAAATGTCTAACCACCTGGAATCAGTACCTTTTGGGGCATTTTTTTGAATAGTCAGAGGTATTGAAATGTCAGGTATCAGATTAACATAGAAATGCCAAGTTAAGGTGTAGGAATTTATTAAAGAAGTGCAGAGACAAATAAATACCGCTATAATACTATGAATTTCTGAAATATAATTACTCATGTTTGTTAAGGTTAAAACTCCTCTTTCCAGGCAAGTTTCACAGGAATGCGTTGAACATTAAGCCTAAGGTAAAAGTCAGTCACTGAATAATATTGCTTYTCTTATGCTGGAAACTCAGTGTGAAATGTTTTTTTAATCATACTATTAACCCACAGCAGAGAGGTACAAATCAACTGAATGCAAATCAACTGAATGCATAGCTATGTTTTCTATTTACTGATGAGGAATAGTCCCAATTAACAACAAATTGATCACAAGAAATTGAGTAAGAAGGGCTTAGAATGAGAATTATTTCTGGACAAAAATGTTTAAAAAATATATTTAGGTCAAGGTTTTGAAAGCATATATTAATCAGAAACATGGAATGACCTGTTAAAATACTGCAGAGAGTCTTACTGGTTACAGTCTTACTATAAGCAAATTGGCCCTGACTTTGTGGCAAGACAATATCTTCTGTCTGCACGGAACCCRAAGACAAGGTGTCTTCTATTAATAATGTTTTCTATTGATAGCATAAATGACTAAATTAATCTGAAGCTAAAGCTCAAAACTTCCATGTTATGTTTAAGTTCAGAGCACAAAGCATCAACAGAAGAGCTAGCGACAGCACTAGGCACGCTAGAGTTGATAAGACCAGACTGCATGGATCCAAACATGGACAGGGCTTGGCAGGTTTGCAGATCAGCCTGCAGATCAGCCTGCAGATCAGCAGGTCATATATGCATAAGTGAATAGTTTGACTGATTGGTGAATATGAACAAAAAAAAATGAGTTTAGAACTTCATTTAACTGACTGTAGACTCTGACAAGTTTTCTCTACAAGTCTAATTTGTTTGTTTGTTTTCTTTTTTTTTCCAAAAACTGAATATGTATACTTAGGTATTAATTAACAGTCAGTGATTCATCCTAACAAGAATGTCCTTTTCCTATACATATTGTTCTTTTCATTTTAGTTTTTTTTTTTTTTGTGGCAGGAACTAGAAAATGTCTGGAGTCTGGACTTAATTGTCCAAGATTGTTAATTTAGGTTCTTCCGCGGTGCTCTAAGGTATCTATTACTGATTATTTAGGAATTAAAAAAAAAAAAAAAACCCCACAATTTCTGAGGTCTTAATGTTAAAAAGTTGCCAGAGTTCCTTGGATACCTCATCAAAGTGTAAGATCCTTGATAAATAAAAGCATAAAGGACTGCCAGGGGTTATCTTATAAATGCCCTTTTGATATTGCCGCTGAACTAATTTCCAGATGGCCTGTTCTGAACAGTATCCAGTGCCAGAGACTCCATGATCTCTCTAGGTGATCTATTTCAYTACAGTTTCGCTACCCTTGGGAATGGAAAGATTTTTCTGCAAAAGATTATTTTTTCTTGTTGCAAGCAAGCCTATCCTACAGGCTTACTTAGGTTGCTATACTCACCACAGAATTAGAAATGGAAACCATTACACTTTGGTGTTTAGCCTAAACAGCCTAAACAATGCTATTTCTTTTGCTTGCTTCTTTCAGTTGGTATTTCTAAACCTCTGATTGTCTTCATGCTGCCTCAGAATGATTTCTTTGTGGTCTTCAGCTTTTTCAAAGCTGAATGTCCCAAATTCATTTCCATACTCCTCCTAACTCCTTGTCAAGCCTGACTGAGTGGAGTGGAAGGACTATGTCAAAACTGCAGCATACAGAATGYCCACTGTGTCTTCAAGTAAAAAGTTTGCCTTTTTCACCAGGTAGTCATTGGGATCCACTCTAGTCTATTTTGTTTGGTTATAATATTGTTTCCCCTCCTATGCTTATACAACAAACTATCCCTGCCTCACTGAAAACTTTGCACGCATTGAATATCATTCTACCTTTTCAGACTTCATTTTGCTGAAAAGATTTTGAATTCTAATCTTGTTCTCCAGAATAATCCCCATGCCTTCCATTATTGCTCTCAAAGGTTAATAAATATGTTCTTTTAATCAGATCATCTGTTAAGTTATTAGAAAAGCCTTAAAACTGGAGCTCTGTCTGAATTAATCAGATTCAATGATTTCTTGCACTTCGACACCGAGCAGTAAGTACAGATCAGATATGTACAATTTTAAGTGCAGTTTACCCTCGCCCAATAGTACCTTGATCAAAACAATATTTCCCTAGACATATTCTAAGAAAATTTGTGACTGCAAAAAATCTTGAGGTATAATATCTCTTGCTTCAATCATTAATCTTTTTATCCCAAAGTGAAAGGAAAATATCAGTGGGCTCTACTCAATCCCTTGTTGTCTAACAACAAATACGTAGTTGAATTATTTGTTCCAAATTCTTAACGATGAATTGAAAATAATCTGACTTTTTTAATTCTTTTGAGTTTTCTTTCCTCTCCCTGCTTCCTTGGCCTCATTAAAGACTGGGACTAGGTTTGCCTTCTAGCATCCCGTGGGTCTTCAAAGATGATCAAAAATGTTGCTGAGATTTCTTTAGTTGAAGAATGGAACTTACTGAAATTAAAAATACTGAAGTATTGGATACTAAGAAATCAACTAGGAAGCGGATAGAAATATTAATGAAAAGAGTTCATGCAGAACCCTATTAAAGTAGCACATYCTGGCAGATGCAAAGTTTTAATTACTTTTTTATTATTCAAAATGTTATAAATTCAAAAACARTGTTCCTTAAAATTCTTTAAAATGACATTGATAAGATGGTTTCATTCTCTTGTAGACATGCAATGAAATAAAATGCATAAAAACTAGAGTTGGAAAACAACCCCTTTGCCTTCATTGAGTTCAAAAATATATGTATATAATCACATTTTTAATAAATACATTATAGATTTTACTGTTGATGGAATATAACGTACAGATATATTCAGCTACTAGAGATGCTTGTAAAAGAAAATTAATATGATTATTTTAGGAACATTTTTATATAATCTTATTCTATATACAGTTCTTTACTGTTAACCTTTCATCTTGCTTGAATAAATAAATCTAAACAGAAATTTATATATGCTGAATCCATTGAACAATTCACTAAATATTAGTGAATTTTCTTTCTTGCTGACCACTTAGTAATACGAGTATAGATAATGGTCCTTCAAAACTATTTTGTGATTAATCATTAGGCATTTTACTTACACAACAGAAAACATTTCAGATGTGGTCAGATTTTCAAGGGATAAGTTATTTCTGCTCATGAGCACTGGAGTCCTTTTGTGTAGCTCTAGGTAGACATGCAACAATTGACTTGACAATTCCCTTTTATAAAATCTAATCTTAAAGCAAAAGAAGACAATGGTGAATGTATCCTCTGGGTGCCAACCTGAGTGGTATGATTCTTCTTTTCAGAATAGGTTCTTCTTTTCAGAAAGTAATTTGAAAGTTTTCTTCATTAAGCAATCATATTACCATAGTTATTTGCTATGTTTTGCATTTTCTCTCCCTTGTTTTCTCTGCCCACATCTATTACAGTTGGTGAAGCTGTGGAAGGAGGGAGGTGAGGGAAGAGGAAAGAAAGGGCTATGAAATTTTTACTCCATTTCATCAAACATAGTAGTTTGAGAGTTTAGATATATTTTGTTGAACAAAATTTAGTGTGCTTTGATGTATCTATAATCTCAGCACACATTTCTGAATAGAATCATAGAATCATAGAATGCTTAAGGTTGGAAAGGGCCTCAGAGGTCATCKAGTCCAACCCCCCGTGCTCACGCAGGGTGGCACAGGGCTTCACGTGGCACAGGGCTTCATCCAAGCGGGTTTTAAAGATCTCCAAAGAAGGAGACTCCACAACCTCTCTGGGCAGCCTGTTCCAGGGCTCTCTCACCCTCACTGTCAAGAAGTGTTTCCTTAAGTTCCTGTGGAACTTTTGGTGCCTCAGTTTGTGGCTGTTTCCACTAGTSCTATCACTGTCCTCCACGGAAAAGAGGCCAGCCCCCTCCTCCTCACTCTCTCCCTGGAGGTATTTAAAGACCCTGAAGACTCCGCCCTCAGTCTTCTCTTCTACAGACTGAACAGGCTCAGGTCTCTCAACCTTTCCTCATAGGGCAGATGTTCCAGGCCCCTGATCATCCTCGTAGCCCTGCGCTGGACTCTCTCCAGCAGCTCCACATCCCTCTTGTCCTGGGGAGCCCAGAACTGGACACAGTACTCCAGATGTGGCCTTACCAGGGCTGTGTATAGCGGGACGATATGGGTCCATAGGTGTTATGGACTAAAAGAAATGATTATTTTCTGATTAGCTGAGTGAACTACACCGAGAAGAATATTTCCACAACCTTAAAGGAAATGGTCTGAAGAAAAACAAATAGCAGAAAGCAATCATGGACGGGGCAGAGGGAGAACAACCATTCTACTAAGGAGGAAGCAGCCTTCAATTAAATATCCATTGGTAATGAATGCCAAATAACATTAAATAAGCATTTAGCAGAATATTAATCACATACTTAAGGGCTAATTGCAGTATATTAACAATTAATGGCCCTTTAAGAAACTAAATATACTATGGCATGTTATAAGTGTTAATTGAATGCTATTTCAGGAACTTTATTTTGCTTTTCTTAATTGGACAGTGACACAATATATTGTTACTGAACCCTTCTGTCCTTATCTTTCTAAGCATTGCTGCAGCACTGCTGAACACAGCTCCTCCCTCTGTGATGCACAATCTGTCTCTGTACAGCAAAGACAAAGTTGAGTTCCAGAAAAAAAAAAGTTYGTTTTTCTCTGCATTTGCTTTTTTTTTTAATTGGTTTGCAATAATCTTAATGATAACACATGCGCTCCTTTCCCAGTAACTTTTGTTAATTCCACATGGATGTCATCTTGAAAAAGTTACACATTTTAATGTGGAGAGTTCTGAAGCTGCCAAAACAAAAACAAAAATAAAAAAAAACCCTCTTCATTTCAACATGATGTTGTTTTTGAGGCTTTTGAGCTTATTTTAAATCAGAAATAGCGTTCATTGAGTAGGGTATAGTTGCAATAAATTCTAAGCCTACTTCTCTGTAAGAAATTCTAAAAGGAAGGAAGAGAAAAAAAAAAGTTTTTGGTTCAAGTTTTAATGCAAAGCAAGGGGAAGAATGGAGAAGAAACTGTACAGAGGATCTAGTAGAAAATAAACTCTACAGTGTAAATACTCAGTTTTCATAAAGAAGCATCTCAGAATATGCAAATCAGAAATTTGTCTTTGACAAGATATGAAGCATTTTCAGAAGTTTCTTGCTCCTCAGACCAGGCTCTCATATATAGRCAATTTGCATATGATTTCACTTCATGGAGCCATGCATGAAGCACGCAGGGTAACCCAGGCACCCAGCTATCAAAAGGGTAAACCTCACTTTTCCACTTGGACACTGGTTCTTACCTCACTTTTATTTCCCCTGCATTAGGTTCTTCTTTTCACAAAACTAAACACCTTAGAGGCCTAATCCAGATCAAATAGTACCAAGAGAAGATTAGTTCTAACTCACGTTATTTCTCCAATTAAATTAAGAAAATCCCGAAGGTCCCTTGTCTAAAGTGTCATGACTAGATATTTCTAGTGAGGGACTGAAGCTTGACTTCCTCATTTATTTCAAAAAGATCAAAGATCAAAAAAAAAAAAAAAAAAAGGTAATGTAGGACCATCTGTCTGCAAATACCTTTTCTACTCTCTCAATTCATTTAGCATGAGGAATATTGCACTTAGTGGTCAAAGAAAAATATACTTTGGGCTGAACCCAAAGTGCTTCCACCCAAAGTAGAAGACATGAAAGAAAAAAATTATATAAGACAACGCATTTTTTTCAGGGCTTTCTCAGTGCAGTTTTAAAAAGTCTGCTGAGGCTGTTCATTAACCTCTAACAGGAATATTGCAATATCAGAACTCAGCAAATTGCTGTATAGAGTCTCTTTATACATCTTTTCAAAGTTAATTATGCTATATAGGGACTTAAGACTTTACCCATGTGAGGAATATATTTTCTTTTCTTTATTTTTCTTATGACAGCTGCAGCATTCTTACTCCAGTCAGAAACACAGTGGAAGAAATCCTGGCTAGCAACTTATTGCCACAAGATTTAGTAAGCGAAAGAGAGAAATGATAATAATCTGAAGTGGATATTTGTTACTAGCAAGTTTATAATGACACAATGGCTACTAGCTGATGCTTTCCTTAGAAATACTAGCCAGGTACTCTTCCTCTATGTTGCAACCTGAACATCATGAGATTGTTTGGACTGTTACTCTTAAATTTACCTATGAGTTTTGAGGTTTATTTCATTTAGTATATTTAGAATATTTAATTAGAATTAGAACATTTGTGTACTTCCATATAGTATTTTTATCTGCTTCATCAAAGTTCAATTTAAAGATTTAGTTGCAGGTTAAATATTGAGACGGTGTGAATAGTTGCATTATTTTGCAGAAGCTGAAGATATGCCCTCAGATAATATCGCAGAAGAACCTATTGAGTACTTTTGCTCAGTCACACTACTCTGAAAAATGTTTTGCCTTTACAATACTTAAAGTGCTTTCCTGGATTAAGAGAGTAATTCATTTCCAAAGTGTAAGACATCAGATGATGCAAGTCAGTTATGAGGGGTTTTTTGTGTGTGCGCATGTATGTGTAACAGTACGTGTAGGTATGTGTAAAACAGAAAGACTAGCAGCGAAAGCTAAAAACACATTGTGCATTCCTATTCTTCAAAAGAAAAGGTCTTAAATCTGTGCTTTAAGTTCTAGGCCAAAAACATAAAATAATACATTATAATTTATATGTCTATACTAGCATAGTGCATATTCTATGAAACAGAAGGATATTGCAGGAAGCAACAAACTAGAAAATATAAATGATTGCCAAGTTAGTATATACTCGGAGCCACTTCATTTGTGCCCTCTATCACCAAACCATATAATGAATAGAAACTGCCTTCATGTATTCAGTAATTCTGCTCTGCATTTTAATTTCTCCCTATCACAAATTCTGAAATATATGTTTACATCCTAAGTTCAGACATATTAGCATTATGCAGTTTGCTATGTTCAATTGCAAAAGTTGATGTTATATTGGAATGTCAAGTTCAAACTATAGCCAGTTTACAGGATGTCAAGAACATCCATAAAAATATTATCTATTATTAGCTTCCTAGGAAAAAAACAATTCTCTCTCTTTGTCTGACTTTCCCTTTTTAAATTAATTTCATTTATGAAAAAGCTTTATGTGAATGGGAAATGTGAACCAAGTAAAACAATATAAGATAGTCTTTTCCCCAGAAAGTTTAGAAATGCTAAAGTAGTTTAAAAGTAGGTGAAATAAATCAGCAGATATGGCTAGACTCGTTGTAGAACACCACTAATTTGATGAGAAAATATTCAGCTAATTCAAGCTAATCTTTCCATATGCTTTCTTCCTGTTTCTGCCGAAGAAAAAAGTCACTTCCCCAAGGAACTCAGGTTCTTACAGTGAGGATTTGCACCTCTCTGTAGCAAAAGAGTCAAACCCAGCTCAAATTATCAAGCAGATATTAGAATTTTAGCAAGAAATAGAATGGAACTTCCTTCCTTCCTTCCTTCCTTCCTTCCTTCCTTCCTTCCTTCCTTCCTTCCTTCCTTCCTTCCTTCGTCTCATTCTCTCTTTCTTTCTTTCTCTCTTTTTCTCTTTTTCTCTTTCTCTCTTTCTCTCTTTCTCTCTTTCTCTCTTTCTCTCTCTCTTTCTCTTTCTTTCTTTTCTTTCTTTTCTTTCTTTTCTTTCTTTTCCTCCCTGAAGGAGAGAGTCCCATTTCTTCTCTCTTCTTTTTTTGTCTTTTCTTTTTAATTTTCATATAGGTCAAAAACATTTGCTCTTTACCATATGAGCTCCTAATGACTGGCAGGACTTGAGGATTATGGGACTTGTAATTCCCAGAGTAAATTATATTAAAGCTCTGCATTCCCCGCAATGGTGTTGCTTCCTGCGCTGAAAACAGATTTAAGGACAGAAAGCACCCAAATTTCTAGGATATGATTCTGAAGTCTTTATTCTGTTTTTACAGATAATAAAAGAAGATACTTTCCATCATGTAAACCTAAAGAACTCAGTTTAGTTTATGATCCAGAGCTAGATTTCTGCTTTGCCTTACTGAATTTGGCAGTGGGGCCTTCTGGTACCAGAGATGATTGGTCCAGCTATGAGTAGTTCGGCTTCACAGACACTCCAATAATTCAGCACCAGCACATACTGCATGTACTGGGGTAGGCAGGCATAGACTGAGTAATGAGGTAGGAGCTTCACAGCCTTTTAACTGTAACCAGCTTGAGCCTTACTTAGTATTGATTATGCCCAAAGACAACGTTAGCCTGTCATGATTTGTACAAGTCATGACTTGCACCTGATATGCCTATCCTTTTCCAAACGAAATCTCCTCACTCTCCCCACATATGCTTCTTTTTAGTCCTGAACAATGATCATGTGACCACTAACAAAGACCATCTGATTCTCCTTCTTTCCCGCCAGGTTTACGTTCTCCCTCTCATCAGTCAAATCTATTCACTCTTCACACAAAGTACTCCTGGGATGAATTTTGGGAGGAGAGATTCAGACATGGTTTAGAGTACTCAAAACTGATCTGAAATCAGAAAAGATTTTCCCATTCTATATCCCTGTGCTGAAAAACATTAGTCAATTATTTCATGAGGATAGCCCCTGTCTTTTGTGCATTTTGAGGGGACATATCATGTTCTGTGGACATGCCCTAGGTAGAAAAAAATCTGAAAAATATTTGCTGTCCAAAAGCTGAATCCTGTAGTTTTGAATGGATTTGTATCTGCCTGAACATGAATGGAATATACACAGGGCCTGCAGAAGACGCACATCTGATACACACGGGCATTATCCTATAAAATACCAATAAATGTAATTTTCCTAAATTTTGCTTTAGAGAACTAGAGTGAAGGTGAACTATTCTGTGCAAATTTTGCACAGAAAACCTAAGGTGAAGTCTCCTTCACCTATATATATAATTTCAAAGCAAATAACTAAAATACAGCTAAATGATGAAAAGGAAACAGAGTCTTATAATGTTTTTCTGATACTTCCTCAGCAGTAAATATTGCAATGATCAAACCTTGGAATAACAAAATGAAACAGATGATCAAAGTTCATTCTTATACTGATTTTCTTTTCCTTCCCTGCATAATGATCTCAGGAGACATCTACTATCTGAGGAATCATAGTAGATGTTAGATGATCATGCTTTAATATTATCAGCTTTCCATTTCACTTGTCTTTTATAAATTTTTATGCAATTTATCACAAGATAATGTACTAAAAAATCTCCAAGGACTGCATTCTCCAAGGAAACTACATGGCACTTTTATACTCGTGGCCTACAGTTTTAAATATGTTATGTTCAGAATATAATAAGAAAGGATATTTTTTGTTGCTGTTTCTTCTCTTTGCAAAATTGTGGGTGGATAGAATTATGTCATTGTAAGTGTCCTTGAAACTAAACCTTAAAATTGTATTGCTCATTAAAAACAACTAGACTTATCGAGATTAATGCTATCAGAAAGTAGATTGGGGGATTAATACTGATTCATCTTTACAATTATTCATTTAAAAATGAGAAATGTCTCCACAAAGCATTTTGTCTTAGGGTCAAACCACAGTGGAATAAAGAGCATGAGTTTTGAATTCCTAGACATTTTTCATATGTATTCTATGATTCTATGATTCTATGTATATTTATTAAATTTATGATTRTGACTATCCACTGTTTGCTTATCTACTCAGCACTGACTCTATGCTCAACCTGGCACAACATGCTCATATCAAAATAATCCATTCCCAGGATCCAGGGTTTACAATCTGGAAGACAAACATGAATGGTAAGATATACTATGAAAACCCCCAAAACATACTCCCTGTTAATGATAGTTTTTCTCTCTGTGTTGTTGATGTGATCTTTGTATTTTATTCCTCATGTAGAGATGGGAAAGAGTAGAAGTCTCCACAGTTCTGTGAAAGTGGATGGCAGAAAATATCAAATATTCTTTTGCCTACTGCTAACTATGTGAAGGAATTTTTAAAAATGGTGCAAACAGAAAAATCAATGAAGCTTTTAGAAAAGAAAAAAAAAAAAAAAAAAAAAAAAAACTTTTTTACATATAATTGTTTTTTATATTTTTACATGTAACTGTAAGATTTTGTATGATTTCAGCAGAGATACCAAATTAATAACAAGAAACTTGCTAGAACAAAATTCAAGAGATTATTCAGTCTATGCTGATGTGCAGCTGAAGTTAACGGGAGATGCCAGACATTTCCTATCAATGGTAAAGCAAAGCCTTCTCATGGCACCTGGAGGGACAGTGATATTTTACCCAAATGCTCACTCTTTTTGATGACAAACATGATGTGAAGAAGGGAACTAAACACACTTTCCAGTAATCTCACTTGCAGCCTGAGGCATTCTGGAGGTGACAAGGTGCACGATGCTTGATAGAGAGAGGGAAAATATAACTGGATGACAGGATGACAACCACTGAAAAATGTCAGTTTGCCTCAATAACAACAAATTGCTTGTACTCTTCTAACCTACATTTATGATTTCTGTCTTCACTTTCGTATCAGTTAGCATTGCATGCCATGAAGTGCCAGAAAATGCAGAAGCTTTGATTCTGCTTTCTATTGCCATCTTTCCACCAGCTCTTGACATCTGTTACTAGAGCTGTCTCAGGAAGGTTCATTTGGAATAATGCTGGCAAACAACATGCCAGAAAACTCTAGGTTCAGTCTGATTTGTTTCAAAGTCATTGTAAAGTAAAAGTTAGATATGACTAATTGGTGTTACTGATGTTACTGACCTGGAAGAGGACATGTATGAAGCTGGAGTATGATTTTTTGTTGTTTTTCACAAGCAACATTGAGTAAAAGTAGTAAAAGAAAGTAAAGCAAGCCAGGTTTGAAGGTTATTAGCACCACAGTGTAAATGTCCAAATGCASGTATTCATCCCATGACAGGCAGATGTAACTTATCTCAGTCTCACTGAGATGTAGCCAAAATAGAGACCTGTAACACCTACAAGAGCACACTAGTCAGGATATAATGAATAGTAGATTGCTTTGAATCTGAATATATGTAATATGTATATTTATAACACTGTGATGACAATAGCCAACCCAATACATAAGCATTTATACACCTATATTAGTAATATTAATCACAAATAAAGATTTGTGTGGTCAAACCTGGTAGGTGTCCAAGCAACAAGAATTTACCAGAGGAAAAGATAAACATGAAGGACTGCAAATAGGTGGGTCGTTCTGTCTAATACACAAGACTGGCAAAACAAGAGGAAACAATACAAACAGTATGAGGGGCAGAAGAGACTCCTTTTTCAAGGGATCTGGGTGTAATATGAAAAAGGCAAAAAAAGACTAAAATTGGCAACTCAGAGCCATTGCTAATTATACAGCATCAGCTCTCAGATATTACATGTTCATAACTACTTTAGACTGTAAATGGTAAGACCAACAGGAAAGTGAATGTAATAATGAAGATTAGTAACATGTAGGAATTGCTCAGATACAGAAACTGTTCTGTTAAATAATTAATTTGGTGAAGTTTAGTTTTAAAGATTAAAACTGGCCCAATTTGTTTGTCTTCTAAACGCAGCCATCACAGCAGTTTTTGATACTTGAATGTACATATACTCAGTGACAAAAGAGAGGGAAATAAGCTTCCACTCAAGTGACTTCTGGAAGTATTTAGAGTGTTTCTTTTTGCTTGTTGTGTTTAATTATGTAGAGCAGCATAGTGGATATTGGGCATATTAGAGTAAGTATGTAGGAACAATCTCAAAGAAGAAACATCAGAAAATTCTTCTAGAATGGTGACATGCTTCTTGGAGCATTAAAAGCCATGAAGAACAGACCAAAAATATTTCTGCTGCTTTTGATAGGTAGGACAATGTAATTCTACACATGAAATCACAGCCCTGACTATTTCTCCCCTACTCCGTCATCTGTGACACTTCCCTCCCTTGACAGGGGAAATCTGATCACAATGTTGTCTAATCTGTACAGAGATCACTCAAAGAAAGGGAGATCAGAGGCAGAATGGCTGGAAATTTTGCATCTTCCCCCTGTAAGTCAAAACATTCAGCTCTAAAAATATAAATGGATAGAGACAGTTTTCCTTTCATGGCTGAATGAAGATGAATGACTTCTTATTTATTTGGTCTTTGAGATGTTTTCTGATGATTTACCCTATGATTTGGATTATGATACGAACATACTTTATAGTTACTGAAGGAAGTGCAACAATAAACTGTGGCAAGTATGGGTAGAAATACACAAGCACGGAGAGACAAATTGAATTGTTCGTGCAATTCACTTCAGTGGGACTACATCAGGAGATGAAATCGTCCCTCAGTATTATTTAAGGTTCAAAGAGTGCATTTAAAACACAATAAATGGATAATGCCCAACTTTGGCACTTTATTACCCAGTTTTCTTGCTCTCCTGGGGGATGATCTAGAGTCAGTGAAGTGTTATAACCTTTCGTTTTTCATTGGTACAAACATATATCACTACGTACCTAAACTACTGTATATGAGAAAATCAATAAATGCAATGCTTAGATGATAAATGTTTACAATTTACTTCTTTGTTGCTAGCATGTCCTAATAAAAATAACACCTTTAAAGGAAAGTGAGGCTACTCTTAAGAAAAGAAAAACAGTTCCACCTCCTTAGCTATAGAGATGTGCTGTAATAAATCTGTTTTCCTGTTTTAAAACACTAGGACATATGAGTCTTTAGAAATAATTAATTCTAGCACAAAAAATGATGTCTAAACTTTATATTTTTTGATTGTCTGAAAAGTGATTGCCAGAGGACTGTGTGCTTAAAGCACAGAGAAGCTGGCCTGAACTTCATTTTTTCTTCAAATATGTGATTTATGTATGCAACAAAGGAAGTAGTAAATGTGTATGAATTCAATTGGGTTATCTGTCTCTCTGTCTCAAAAACCTTTCTTGTTGATGAAATACCTCAGAAACTAAATAATCCAGTGTCATCATATTTTATGTGAAATGGCAATAGAGAGTTTCACTTCACTTTTGACAGGCAAGACAACACAATATGCATTTACAATGTGACAAAGAATTTTTCTGATTTATGTCTAACTTCTTTTTTAACTTACATAGTCACTTCACTGTTGCATGGTCAAGTGATGTGACACATGAGAGGGACAAAAATGATGCACTTTATCTGTTTTCCCAAATGAATTCTTTGCATTTGTATTTTTTTGCTGCTTTCCCTTTTATTGTTTTGGTAAATATATTGCATAGTGTTTTTAAGTGAAGTGTAAACAAGAGACAAAATTACAGAATGATTCTATAAAACACAAAATCCCTGTAACTACATCTTTCTTATCCCATAATGTTCACACTATACAATATTCATTGTCCCACTTAAAACCTGTGAATATAACTCTCTTCCCAGTTCTCTCCATATCCTCAGTACCTTTCTTACTGGAAAGATATGTATCTCTTTATAAAAGGGACCTGAATAATCTCTTACATTGAATATAGCTTCACACAGACACTTGGATATTGCAGGCGTAGACAAAACTCTTGCTTATGACCAGTAGAGGCTTCTCAAATTATCCAGCAGAAAGAGCACCGAAGAGAATAAGACTTCTGCTTTCCCCATGCTGAGGAGAACTTCTGAAAAAGGTCTCATTTTTTTCAGTAATGTTATGKTTTTTTTTCTGTATTCTTATACAGCATACAGGAATATTGCTACATGTTGTCCCCTCTTCTCAAACAGAATAACTGATTTTGTCAAAGTATATGACAAAAACACATTTATTTTTTTCCTTCTATTCCGAAACATTGAAATGTGTGTATGCAATAGGCAGGCAATTGGAAGCTGTATGTGTTTTGCATTTTAAAGAAGTCAAAGGRCTATTTGGAGTTTTTTAGATGCTAATAGGCAATCAAAATCTTTGATTTTCATGCTAAGAAAAACTCTATTTTGTCTTTATTATTTTGTATCAGATATCTAGTATCAGGCAATCCAGGAATAAGTGAATAAACTAGTAAATAAGCATTTGAAGTTTTGGAGAATGATAGCATAAAAACTAAAATAAAAAAATCAGACTAAGACATTGAGTATGAAAATAAATAAAAAAAAACCCAAATCCCTAGTGTGCATAAATAATGGTCAACCAAAGTCAGCATAAGAATTTAGAGTAAAACAGGACTTCTTTTTAGCACCAATATCTGAAAGAGATCTAGGTTTGGCTAGAAAAAAAATAGGTAGAGACATTTTGAAAGAATTCAGCTGATATAAAATTCAAATTTTGGATATGCTTCTAAAATGAATGCTGTAACCATATGGTTTAGAGACTTGAAATAGTTTCAGATTTGATTCTACAACCTGAACTACAGTAGTCTATACTTTTCTTACAATGATGTGATAACATACATGAATCTCCAGAACATGGTACAAGGTTGTCCTCTGAGAACATAACAAATGTAGCAGGATTGAGCTGTAAGGTTTTACTTACTAATGAGCTAAAGGTACAATATCCAAGAGAGTAGATGTATAATTGGTAGGTGACCTAATTTCCAAGTAGGGCTTTTGTGCCTCCTACACTTCAGAGAAAGAGCAACCAAAGTCAGCATCATTTTTGCATATGAAGCCACCCAACACACAGTTGTGCATTGAGCCAATTCCTCTGTATATGGGAGCCAAAAAATGTCAGCTGCCCCAACCCCTACTTGTGAGAGGACATATTGGAGCATCAAGAAAAGAAGAAGCCATTAACTTTTCCTTTGAGGCAGTAAGAAACTATTTGTCATCTGTTTAAAATATTGGCCAGAGAAAGGGAAATAACAATCTTTTGATCAGCAGTTCCAAATATATCTATGATTTTAAAAAATGCAATTATCTTGTTTTCTGCCATGTTTACCAGGACAGCTTATAGAAAATAAGACTCCCTCTGTTACAGATTGTGACTTTTAACACTTAATGAAAGAATTGAAGGAACATTCTTTTGTTTAAGAGAAGATAATGCTTATCTACTGTCACTACCTTTCCTAGTATATAAAACCTGCAACTAATATGCTAAAAAATAGCTCTGTTGTGCAATATAATGCATGTAGCAATTATCATGAAGGAATTTGATTATATTCATTCATATTAATAGACCAGTTTTCATTTATAGGTTTGTAAACATTTCAAACTCTATTACCTAGCAGCATTATTTCATTCTGTTGACAGAATACATTATCTTTTGTTTTATAACCACAAAGGAGTGTGGAAAGCGAAGAAACCTATAGCAGTCAAAAAGTCATTCTTGATTATAAAGCTGAATTTGAACGCTAGCAGTACTGAAGGAATTTCTCAAAGGTCACTGCAGTGGATCCACTGCCTACTTGTCATCCTTACCCATAGCTGAATTCTTCCTTCTCAGAATACTATGAGTTCATCACCATGGAAACGATTTATCAACTTGGCAAAGTTGAGAATTTAAATTGTCTATTTGGAAAATTTATTTAATTGCAAATGGAGACCTTTAAAAGACTAACTCACTGCTCAAGATACAAAAAATCTCTTGTGSATACTGAAAAATGTGAAATTATTATGTAGGAGAAATATAACTGAGGAAGGAGGTAATTTTTCATGATAGGTCAAAAATGAAGTTTATTTAAGTGTAGCAAAGGATTGAATTCCAGGACATCAACAAAATGTCCGAAAGTGACTTGAAAATATTCTGATCTGTATTCTGAAATTCCAGACATTTGCTGTGGAAGCAGAGCTAGAAGAAAATTAATTTTGTTACCAAGTTTAGCAGTACGTGCTTGAATGCTTTTTAGCTTACAATCATTTCCCCATTGCAAGCTTTTTTTTTATTTTTTCTCCACTAAATCAAGTAAAATAAAAAGAAATAAAGAAACTGTATTATATATTTGACTCTTTATTGATACCCAGAACTCAGAAAGAAAATTATGGATTGACAAAGATAATCATTTGGCCTGAGACTCTAATGCTTTCATCACAAATAAAATGTCTGTAGACTTCAACAGTACATAAGTGAAAGTTTATTTTGAACAATTTGAGTCCAAATTCTCTAAGTGTAACGTTTTTGAGTAGTTATCTTGCCCTATTTTAGGGCAGAATAAACTGTCTGATATTTTATGTGCCCTGCTCATTTCAATGAGAGTTCTATTTCTTAAATGATATGTAAACACACTCTCAGTTCAGATTTTTCAGGGTTCAGCACATCAAAAAAATCTGGCCATAGGCTTGCAGAAGTACTGATCTTTCATTTTGAAACCTTAGTAGGAATTTTGCCTGAACTGCTGAATCTCCAGATCTCCATTCCTGAATTTCATGGAAGGATTGCCCTTATTTTAATTACAGTGCAAGCATGTGTACTACAGCTCATCATTTTGACTGAAACAGTAGGTGTTGACTCCCACCTTTTTTGTCTATGGCTTTTTCCAGCACTATTCAACATAACTATGTTCATAGCTTTGTCAGTCCGATAATACAGCTAAAAGGAAATCCAAGGATATGCATAAGGTATAATGTTTTCAGTAAATGTAACCCTTTCTAGGTTTATGAAATCTTCATAACTAGGCTTAAGTCTTAGAGCTCATTTATTTAATTATTTATTTTAAGGACACCTTGTGTAAATGCACTTCTTCTAATTGATCTTCAATTAGTTCTGCTTTGTCTCTGAATATTGGCCATCTGTGTCATGAGAAAGCATTTATACTCTAAATGTGTTGCAAACACATAAGAGAGAAATAGTTCTTGAAAATTCCAAAATAAATACCTTTAAATAAGATTTATAGAGTTTCTATTCTTTTTTCTTATCCGTGACCAAAGCTGGTGAATGAAATATTGCTGTGTCACAATGCACAATAAATAAATCAGAATATTTCAGAATATTTCAGAATATTTAAGGTTGGAAGGGACCTCTASAGATCATSTAGTCCAACCTTCCTGCTCAAGCAGGCACACCTAGAGCATGTGGCACAGGGTGGCATCCAGGCGGGTTTTGAAGACCTCCAGAGTAGGAGACTCCACAACCTCCCTGGCCAGCCTGTTCCACTGCTCTGTTACCCTAACAGTAAAGAAGTTGCTCCTCACCTGGAGACGGAACTTCTTATGCTTCAGTTTGTGGCCATCAGTGAATGTTAACACAAGTATGTCAGATATAATCAGGCAAATATCAATGAACAGGTGTTCTGCACTTATCTCTAGTTCTGAAACATCCTATTCCATATCTACCATTGCCCATTTTGTACTGTCCTTTGACTATCACAAACAAGAAAAGTATATAAAGAATGGTATATGCATTTGACAATTGTTCTAGTTAAAGGATTTCCAGTATCAGCCCCTTCTTACCAGCACAGTACATAGCAAACATGTTAACTATCATCTCATTATTTTGTTCATTCTGCTTTCTTTTCTAAACTCAGCATTTGCATTTTATTCAGAAGAATGTTCATTCTTAATAGATGAGTGCAGTAATTCTTAATTGTGTAATACCCCTGACATTTGGCTTTAACTTACAAAATATTATTCCTTTTTTTTTTTTTTTTTTTTTTTTTTAATCAGTTAAAAACTAGCAATTGTGGAAGCTTCCTTCTTCTGTGGAAAAGTAATTAAAATGTTGTGGTCCCAGGGTGCTTCTTGTAGAATGTTTTAAAACTTGTTGGTAAAGAAAATATATAATTCATGCATCATTAATCAAGTGGAACCATGCGAATGAGACGAGAGAGTAGAAAACAAAGCAGAGGCAAGTGATAGTTTATTCTGTGGTGTAGCAAGACTTCCATCTAAATACTTATAGTTACCATTAATGTAAAATATTAGAGATTAGGCATAGACATATACGGATCTGGGCAATGTAATGGGACAGACCCCTGGGTGAATATGAAAGCATGTTGCTGGCAGAAGGAAGAGAAAAATGAAGCAGGAAAGGGTCTAAATATATCTATTGTATACAAAATACCTTAGTACTGAATATAGGACTTCAAACACATCTCAGGTGCTTTTAAAAAGAGGTCAGTTTCCAAATCACACAACAGAGACATATGTCCACTGAAAGAAAAACATTTTACATTAGAGAAATCAGGCTGCTCAGAGACACTTTTATGATGTTGTTTGCTTGCATAAGCTCTCTGTGTTTGAGAGCTCTATTACTTCAGTTGACAAGAAAGTTGAGACCATTGGAAAAAAATGTTAAGATGAAGTCTCTAAAGGGAAAAAAAAATAGAAAATCTTCTTGTTCATATAATATTGAATCTTTATAAATCTTCAGTTATATGTACTATACATAGGTCAAGTATATACATCTAAAGTTAGCTTTTTTCCCTAGAACCTTCACAGTCATATTTCCTAGATGATATGTCCAGTATTAACTGTGTATATATAATCTTCCATTTGCATAGACTCTACCATTCAGATCGGAATCTACAGGAAACTGTCTCTTTGAAAAAAATGAAATTTTTACAAGGAAGAAGAAACAGTCAGAGYTCCTTCTGTGGCATTCCTGTCATTTACTAGGATCCAAGGAAAAGCAAAAGCAGGAGAGGGCAGAAGAAGATGCATATAAAAATATATATCTCCCAATAACCAGGATTTCTGAGTTAAGTAATATTTCACTATATTATTCCTTCTAATACACATATCCTACTATCAAACATGAGCTACAAAATATGTTCCTAAGAACTGCACTGCCAAGAGGCAGAGAAGGAAGAACAAAGACCAAGCATAGTGTGAAGACGTAACACACCTCCTTCTCTGGAGATCTTCAAAAACTACTTGGACTCAATCATGTCCCACATGATCCTGGGTGACTCTGCATGTGCCAGGGCGTTGGACCACATGATCTCTAAAGCTCCTTTCCAACCTTAATGATTCCATATTTCTATATCTGTTGTCCATATTGGGGAAAGAAATCTACTCCCTCACCCAGGTAAAATAAAATATATATCATAGAAAATTAATGAATAAAACAGGGATTTCATGTCTGATAGTTATAACTATTTCTCTAGTGGCAAAGCTTCTCTAGGGGGGTTCCTACACCCATGACAGCGGAGAGCAGTTCTTTATTACCCCATTTAAAAGGTACCATTTCCGATACCTTTCTTTCCACAACTAAGTGGATGAAAGGATTATTTTTTTCTAATTGTATTCCTCCCTATAGAAAACAGTTATACCCTGCCTCTTTTCAAATGTCACTTCAAGAAACCAAACTGTAAATCACTGAAGTCACTTGAGTCTGTGTACTGATCTTTCATTAACTCCTCTTAAGTTTACAAGTGTTTGACAATGGATCCCCTAACAATTACAGAAGCTTTTAGTGTAATTACAACTTTTAGCATACTCTTACTGATATTTAGAATAGCACTTAAATATCCCACGTGCATGTATTTTGAGTCATTCAGAAGATCATTACTTAAGATCACATTTATCATCCAATTATTTATTCCCAGAAGGAGAGTACTAGGGATCAAAAAGTACATCATGTGAAGGTAATCCCTATTGATTTTTCATTTTTCTACAACTTATGTATCTATTAGCAATTATCTCTTTAAGCTGGAATTTAGCATAATAATTTCAATGAATAGAATAACCTCTGGTGAATCTCTAAATAATTTCTCTTCCAGTGTAATTCAGGTGAAGAGAGGTAAGGGGAATATTTTCTAAGATTTGTCTCTCTTTCTCTCTCTGTATATATACATATATATATTTGTATATATTCCTTTTCCTCCACAAGCAGTAGGAAGTTGAACATTTCTGTCTGTGTGGGAAATCATCTAGTGAGTATGGATGTCCTATGGATGTTCTATTGGTCTGTCCAATTGAATCTGGACATTATTTATAAGTGTTCCCGCTAAACCACATGCCACAAAAATCATTCTGTCAAAGGCATCCCGGTTTTGGTAAGAAAATTTTATTTATTGCTCAGGTACTGAGTAATGATAGCCACAAGAATAACATGCTGTAAGAAATGGGACAAGAATCATCAGAATTTATTTGGCTTTTATACAGTAGTTATTTATACAAAAGTGAAGCCATAAAGCAGTGTGCATGGGGGAAGAGAGAAGGGGTTGGGTTCTCTTTAGTGGAAGAACATACTGTGTTTTTTTCCTGTAAAGTTTAAGGTGAAGAGAAGTTAATGGAAGTTCTTGGAAAGACAGGTAGTGGTACCACTCAAGGTCAACTGAACCTCTGCTTTCTGTGTGATTCTTCTGAGTTTAGCTCTCCAATCTTCAGCCTGTCTCCATGAAGAATTATGTATTTCTCTCATTATTACACTTAGTCTTAGCTACACATTTTTACATTAATGATACCTGTTTGGTGGGTCTATCAACAGTTCAGTGGGYCTTCTCCTTCCTACAGAAGCTTTATGATTACAGAAGCTTTATGATTAATCGATGTATAGTTACAGAAGTAACATCAGTTATGTAACAGGAACAAAGAACAAGCAAGGAAAATACTTTAAAACAAATTCCTCAGGCATGTCACTTATTTTCCCAGGATGGCAACCACTTGCTTGTGGTCAATTCAACGGTATCATAGAACAACTTCCCTATACAATTTTCATTTCCTCCTCAGGACTCTGTTTTAAAACTGATAGTTTTTTTGATATGAATATATTTCTCTCTCTTATTCATTCATTATTCAGGCTTATTCATTGCCCTGGCATTATTTCTTAACAACCCTGAGAGATTATGAAATAATTTATTATGACCCATTATTTTAACTTAAGCCCTCCACTTTTCTCCTTATTATCCATTCTTAAAATGCAATAACAACAATAACAATATTTAGTGCTCTCTTTTTTGTCTACTCCCATATTTTATGTCACCATGTATACARGTTACACATTGGATGAGACTACTTGGGAAAGGATGAAAATCATCATCAAGAGCCAGCACTACCTACTGAGCTCAGAGTAGCTTTAATTCATATAAATATTTCACTGACCTCTCATTTAACAGCAACCCATCAGTTTTAGCCACTTTATATACTCACTCTGAAGATGAAATAAATCTTTTGAATTTGAATGTAAAAAGATCAAACTGCACAACTTGTTTTACACCCATTCCATTCTAAGTGCCAGTGCAACTCAACATAAAACTTTGAGTCTTCCTCTTGAAGCTGTGCAGAAATGGCCAGTAGAAGTAAGGAGCAAGGACTGCATCAATAGATATTTCCTTAAGAATTGACTTTGAAATTAGCAGAGGAAGAGTGCCTTTCCCATTCACTTGCTATTTAAAAGCCTTCTTGAGAGCTGTGTCGAGAAAATGTCACAAAAGGAAACAAGCAGTGACACAAGGGGATGCTGCCTGCAAGGGTACCAAGAGTATCAGATGGAGTGACAGAATGAGATCTGGTGGACAGAGAGACAAGCACTAGCAGGAGAAGCCCCAGGAGGGTTAGACTGCTTGCATTCTCTACAAGGTTTTGAGGGCTTCTAAATATTTTCTTTCTTTTAGATCTGAGTTTTCTTGCAAAGCTCAAAATCTCAGGAGAATTTAACAATGATTAAGGCAAAGATAAAGAAAACTTTTTTTTTTCCCTCAGCCTCTATGCAAAATACAAACCAAGCAATTTGCAGCTTAAATGACATTCCAGTCTTTGTCTATGGTTAAAGACTTAGTCTAGGGATAAGTTAGGATTTTTTAGAATAGACTTAAATGAGTTTTGATTATTCTATGGATTATYAAGCATAGAATAATAATGTTCAGGTAGAAGACTTTAAATAATTTTTTGAGAGTGTGCTGGGATAGCTAAATGAAGTGAGATATAACTATGTAAGAGAATCTATATCACTAATTTTATGGTATCAGTATATTTGGAATGTAAATATAATATTTATATATGATTATACTATATTTGAAAAAATAAATAATTGGTATGTAACAGCATATTAAATACTAGATCATATTTGGCAGAATTAAGTCTAGCTCTAATGAACAAATAGTGAAGAAACTGATTTCATATATGATCCTGTTTTACTAGTTACAACAAGATTTGCAATATTCCAGCAATAATTCCTATGACCTAGGATTTTGCATAAAATTACAATACTTCTTAAATCAAAAGACAAAAAGACTATACATAAAGAATTGCTCTTTCTATGAATTCTGTGTTTGTTTTGTTTTGCTTTGCTCCAGTAAAACTTGGATTAAGTTATGATCAGAAATCCCATTCCTATTGGATTTGTTTCAAGAGGAGGATGTTTAAGCAATTGGTGAAGGAAGAGTCAACAATTTTTGACATAAAACCTATGGTGTGCAAAGACATGGCATGCATACAATATGATCTAAGTTTCTTCTGGAAGAGGAGAAAGTTTTAGGGCTGCAAAATCTTTGTATTAGTCTTCAAATCTCAGTTGAACATAGCCTGAATTTGGGATTTGGTTCTTCCTATGGAAGCATAGGAGAGGTTTTATGCAACAGTAATACTTGTAAATCTTACCTAAATTCTGGTGTTTTAGGAATATTTTTATTATTATTTGGAGGAATGGGATTTTTCTTTTTTAATAGCTAAATGATCTTTTAAAACATCATGTTGTCTATTAGTAGAAACCTGTTGGAGCTCTTGCAACTGTGTATTTGCTCCTTTGTTCTAGAAGAAATGCAACCTTACATCTCTGCAGCAACACCCACATCTTGGCATAACAGTGACAGCTATTACATTCCATGTGCTCTGTGAGATGGAGGAGGGAGCAGCTCAGGGAAGGAAAGGCATCTCAGGAAGAAGGTAGTTTCAGTTTGTCAATTTAAGTGTCCAATTAGTAGCAAAACTCAGAGACTAACTAACTTCTCTCATTGTAGAAATGACATGAGAAGTGTCAGTTTGTGAAAGTCACAAGAGACCAAATCTTTCAGATATTTTAGACTTCTGTCAGAAGAAGCCAAACCTTTCAGATATTTTAGACTTGTGAGTTGCAGTCCTAGGAAGAACAGATATTAATATTTTTAGCATAACTCTTACATTTCTGAAGGTTGAACAAAGATCTAAGGATTATAGAAAATATTTTCTCAAATTAAGAACAGATTCTTCTCCTTTTTCATTCTGCACTCATGTTAGAGTCTTAAGAGAAAATAGTAGAGGTCCTCCTGCTGGAAAGGAGATCCCAGAATAATTTTAATTGTTTAATTGCCCTGTACCTCTAATCCTGTTGCCTCTTCAAGCAGAACCGTTGTTTCTGGCTAAACTGAAGGTGCCCTTTAGCGGGGCCTAATATTAGTCTGCCCAGTACCAAGTCCAGTATTAATCTGCCCCAGTACCAAAACCAGCTTATGGTTTTCTCTGTCTGATAAATAATATTTGCCTCTTTGGGTTCTTCACAGCTCACAGAAATGTCCACAGAAATGCAAAATTGCTCCAAATAATCACAGAAGGAATTGTTAAAAATATCTCATTTGAAGCAGATTCAACTAATACTTGAACAAGATTCTAGTGGACACTTTAAATAGTTTATAGTGGTATTTAAGTCAGACAAGTTCTTGTATTTTGGAGCATTGTTGTTTTTCATGAGAATTTTCTATAAAAGTTCTATAAYTTACTCTTTTTCAGAAGTACATGTACACATGCACAATAAGCCTCTATGCCAGATTTCTGTGAACTAAAACAGCATTCTTTAAAAAAATGTTACGGAAAAGAAACAGATTTATGTTTTTTTCCCCCCCTGTTTTATCAATTTGGATAAATTACCATGTTACTGAACTGAGAACTTGTATCTATTCTGGGACAAAACAGATTGCCTATAAATTATAAATTCCAAAAAACGTAAGCAATTTATTATGAAAGTATTCATTTTGTCATTTCATCTCTTCATATTGAGAGGCCATAACAAGCAGTATCATTTTTTTCAGTGTTCATGGTACAAAAGATGCCCCATGCACCTTGATTGCTGACATTATCGTCAGCACTAGTGGTTAAGCTGTCATTCAAGGCTTCTGAAGCAAGTTGTTCTCTGAACATACTTCCCTAGCATTCTTTCATGCATTTTCCTCTCAACATGTATGCAGAAATGCTGTAAGTCTGAATGTCTAGCTAATAAGTTGGTACTACATGAAAAAGTCTTTGAGAGGATAACAATATAAGACCAGATCTACAAACTTAACAGAAATGAATAATTATTTCAGCACAAAAGGCTAACATAATAGCAACTAGTTTCACAAGAATCAAGTTTGATTTGGATTCCTTAGAGGTAGGTACACCGTAATGCACCATTAGTTTCAAGAATTTCAGCCCAACAGCATCACTCAAAAGTTTCAGCTTTATACCTGTATGCATTGTCTGATAATATGCATCCATGTGCAGACCACAGAGGATGCAACTGCGTGGAAGATCTCATCTTTGCTATAGGTCCTGGCTCTTCGGTTGATTAAATGCTGTATTATCTGAGCACAGCTAGCATGGGAAGACTGAGAACCTTTATGAATGAACCGGCTGASAACCAGTCCATTATGCAGTAGAAACTGTCTGAATTGGAGTAAACAGATTTCATGTAGCTGGTGCCCTCCAGTTCACCAACAAGATCACTTTATTCTGTAAGGAGAATTAGAGGCTTAATAACCAAAGAATTTACTTTGTTAATACGTATTCTACAACTAAATTAACTGCTTTAGAACACCACAAGAAAAAAAAAACACACTGAAATAAAGCAGATATTGATGAGCTAAATAGGCACTGTGATTATAACAGTTCTGGACACAGTAGCAGAAATGGGTGTAAATAGCACAGATGATAGATTAAGAGCTACCAACAGCTGTTATTAAGGTAGCATTTAGAATTCTATCACCAACTGAAAATGTTTCCAGTTACTCAGTGTTTTCTGAAACATTCATTTGTCAACCTGATCTTTTTTCAGATATAGACTATAGCAAAAATCCACTACTGTGAACAAATTCTAAGAAAACTTTTTTTAAAGAGGTTCATGCAGTTTGCTTTCTTTCTAAAAAGTGCTTATTCCTCCTTTTTTGAAATCTTAGCACAAAAGCACTGTGGAAGGTTTGCTAAGTAACTTTGAGTGTGGATATTCATTTTTGATTTGGCCAAACTTCAGAACACATTTCAAGTATTTTTTTTTTTTCTGGCTAATGTGACTAAAAATGGACTCTTACATTAACTGAAAATAAGAAGAAAAGAGCTTCCTTACCATGCACATATTTTCAAGCCTCTGTCTCGTGGTTTTTATAATGTGGAAAAATATTTTTTAAAGACTCAATTCAGGAAAGCAATGAAACATGTTTGAATGTTTTACTGTGCTGAAGACAAAAGCAGCAACAAATACAAATCAAAGTCCTTGAAAATATGTCCTTTTACTATATTGTTCACCAGAAATACCTTGCTCACCAGCTATATATAACAAGATGGGTAACTACAAATGTATTTAGATTTGATTATTTACAGAGCCTTTAAATAATAGGAATAGAGTTGACAGGATTGATCCAGTTCAAAACAAATTCCAAAAGCAAAAAGCAATAAATCAAAGACAGTCATAACATGGCATAATTCTCTGTGACTGGCACCTTTTTTATTCCAATATCTCATACATTTGTAACGTGATTTGTGGACAATTTATATGTATTCTCAATATATAGCTTATAGCTATAAACATATAAGATTATTGGGTATACCTTGCACATTRCTCAAGTGTCTTTCAGACTCAGCAATTGCCTTTTTAGTATAATTTATAATTTTCAGATATTTCTACATGTTGAATTAAAATAACATGATTTAGCCTGCCTGCCYGCCTGCAGAAAATCTAAATAGATATTCTATTCTATCCAGTCTCCTTATCATTTCTTTTGACATAAGAAATGAATTCTCACTGATTTAGGTAAAATTATGACTGTTTTCCTTTGGTATCTGTGATACCAAAATCTGTTGCTATTCATTAAAAAAAAAATTGCTTGTGCATACTCTACTGTTAAGGCTACAGTGTACATTTTTCTTCTGAGAACACACACACATTTTCTGTTATGTATGCATAATTAATAAAAATCATAACTTTAATGAAATATATGTTAAGTATCTTCATGCAGATACAAATATATAGTACAATTATTTACTGCATATAGGTACATATATTTATAAGTTTCTGGGAAAGTAAAGTACTTATGAATTATTTTTAATTTGTGAATTTATCAAATTTCAGATTTGTAATTATGACTAATTTACAAAAGTAGTCATGCAGTTTTAATTTCTGACTATTGTAAAGCCAAGTAGTTTAGAGCAAATAATGTATGCTGTTTTTTTCAATTTATGCTATTTTTCATCCTTTTAATCTTCTTTTGGTTTTTTTTAATACCAATTTCAGCAAATTAGCAGTAAAAAAATAACTGATTATAAAGATTATTAAAAATGATGATAAATAAYTATTCTCACACTGCTGTTTGAGTAAAAATAAATCATGAAATAAGCTAAATTTTGATTATAATTACTCTGAAAAAATATTTTTAGCTTTTCCAAGCAGTGGGAGCCAAATTCTGAAATTTCTTTTTTTTTCATGACAAATTGTCTAATTGAGATAGAGAGAAAGGGAAACAACTTGGAATCTTTACAGGATAACATGTATTCCTCACATAAAAAAAATAAACATAATAATAATAAACTAATATTTTAATGTTGTGATATTTTTGTTAATAATCTGTTAGGACAAAATTCATGTCAAAATATCCACTTAATCATAAGTAGAAAAAGTTCTCCTTTACAAAAAAAGCTCAAATATTAACCTCACTTGTAAAATGAATATTTTAGTTTCAGTCAGCTGTGTGTGGTATTATATTGTCCACGAGCTGCTTGATTACCTCTAAAAGCAAGCATTTTAACTAAGATATATTAAACATTAAACCACCTGTACAAATTTAATTATTTTTATTCTTCTGGATTTATTTAGTATTAAAATAGCACAAATTTAGAACAATTCCATATTTGCAAAGTCCAGCATATTTCTGAGTTCAGAACAGGCATTGTCCTAACATAGAAATGAATTTATATTTTACTGTTACAACTTTCCACACAAAAAAGRGATAACTTGCAATGTGGAGTGAAAATTAATTTGCACCTCAACAGATGTAAGTAAAGATAAAATTACCCATCTGCCAGGTAAGAAATTGCTTTAAAACAGAATGAAAAGTGTTAGGTTTTCTTAAAATTGAATTTACACCTTGCTTTTATGGGGGAGTATGGGTAATGAGGTCTCTCAGCATATATTTTATGGCCCCTACACAATTCTTCTTCATCTTACCAGGAGTCTTAACATACTCACATATAAGCAGACCTTATAAAGACAGTTTTGCAAGAGCATTTATGCGTGAAGACATAAATACATTTGCTATTTCCTTTTGCTTTTTGAATGTCTCCTTTCCTATTGTCCTCCACATTGACAATTTCATCATACTTCTCAATACATATGGTATTTGCAATCCAGCAGAATCTTATAGAGGATGGAAAAATCCAGATCTTTTTCTTTACAAACTGTCTTGTCTGAAAGACTGGTTATGAAATAACAACAGTAACAAAGGCTTCATCAACTTGCTAAATGTTCAACTGTAAAGATGTGTCTCCAAGTTAAGACATGCAGCAAGTTAATAAAACCTCTTTTAGGCAATAACCAAAYACATATATCTTTTGAGCACACAGGGAAAAATTAAGTAAAGCAGAGCATTTATATGGTAATCATGTACTTTCAAAGACAAGCTTTGGAACATATTAAACCTTTCACAGGCTATTGCAACCCTATGCTACACCCTACTAGTACTATGCTAATACCCTATAAGCCATTTACTTCCTTGAGGAAGTAAGTCTGGCTGCAGAAAATAAAAGAGTAAGCCTCAATATAATTTTGATATCCMTGTGTGGTGCAAGGGACGCATGAATGTGACAGTGCCAAGGGTTTAATTTGGGACAAGAGACCTTGGAAGGACACCTTAGAATAAGGTAGGGTTTGAAACCTAAAAAAGAACACAGAGCAGAGTTACCACAAAGTGCTGACTTTCTGAGGGGAAATCTGACAAAGTGGTTTTTGTGGAGTGGAGGGCGGTGGGGTTGTGTGTATSTGTACAAATTTTATTCGCATTGTTCTTACGCTCTTACTGGGAAAAAAAAAATCCAAAAATAATCCAGAACAAATACTTAAAAGCACAGTGGTTTGTAATATTTGTTATCTATAATAAAACTGGCCACAGTGGTTGCCGATGATCACCTTGCCCAACCTGTTATCAGAGGAGTTTCCAGGGCAGGGTACCTCTTCTGGACTCCTGGAGAGCACTTGCTAAAGTTGGCATCCAAAAATTTTCTSTTTCCAAATGAGAAATCAGGAGCCTTGAGCCAGCAAGACTCCCATGCAGGAGATCTGTGACGTACAAATCAGCCTTCAGATTGGGCTGGTCAGGTGCTATGGGCTTGAACGGGATGCACTCCATCACTTTGTCAAAAAAGCTGGCAGAGCATCAGTCAGCTTCATCACAACCTTGCCCGTATTTTGATATAAATAGTATCAAAACAAAGAAGTATTCATTTTGTAAGACTGTTCTGGCCTGATAAGCCTTAGACACTTTTAAAAGAGCAGCATGTTGGCAGATGTCTCCAGTGGTAGATCCTCACAGAGGCAGGCGCAAGYCCTGCAGGTAAAATAGAGATAAATTCCCCATTTCTAGAGACCTCACATTTGATGCCCACATTAGAAACAAGGACTGTCAAACACTTTATGAGTCCCAGTGCTGAACTGGTAATACAAATAGGCCAAAGTTTGACTTGAAAGGAATATGTTCTTTAATGAACTTATTACTGTATTCATTTTAAACTTCTTTCAATAGCACTTAACTTTTCAAAACTAAGATGTCTTTTTTTTTTTTTTTTTAATTAAGGAAATTGAAAAGAAAGGGATCAAAGGTATCTCAACCCAGATGGCTAGACTTTGAGCTGGCCAGATGGAAGACATCTGTATCCTGTTTTGTGCCTAGGCAGACCTCTGGAGTCTGGGGATGGGGAAAGCTCTGCCAAGCAGGCTTTGTTCCCACATTGTCTTTCCCCAGGGCAGGCAGGCACTGTAGCTTTCCTGTGTTCAGTGGGAACTTGAAGGATTTCAGAATTCACAGAATTAACCAGAACTCAGCACTCAGATCCAGAGCTCAAATCTCTATGTGAAGCCAAAGACCTGGGATGGGTTCCCAAGATTCACTCTTCCATATGCAAAATTTCAATGCTTTAAATATCCTAGTGGCCTTAGTGGCTCTGATAGTATCACTCAGTCTCTGCAAGGGGAGCATGAGCAAAACATGAGCATGTTTTGCTTATTAAATAGCAATTTGCTGCTTGAATCTCTGTCTCATGTATTGCACTTGGCCATGCACTTGGTCATAATTCAGATCAGACTTTAGCCCAGTGAGCATAAATAATCATTATTATGTGGAATGATATTTATCCAGGTATTAACCAACCGTAAAATCGGAAAGAGCTCTTGTGCACTCTTCTCTTGTGCTCTTGCATTAATAGCATCACTTCTCCTTGAAAAGAGTTACTACTCCCAGAGGGCCCAGAACTATCAACTGTAACAAACAGATACATAGCAGAGATGTATACTCAAAGAATCTATTCACACAAACCTACATAGTTATACCTGTAATGGGAGGYCATATACATGCAATGGGAGAAGCAAAGGGAGAGAGAGGAAAATATACAGGATGAGAGTTAATTGGTATGCTATAAAGTGACACAAGTGCCTGCCGTCTTTTCATTTAATGATAACTACATTGGGCAGATTGTTCATTAGAGAATTGACAAATTAAATTATAAAAACCCAGTAGGAAAAAAAAAAGGGGGTTCAGAGAGACTGTGGTAGAGAAATTTGATTTTGCTTTTTGTCATTGTTGGGTTGTTGCTTTCAGAATTTCCAGCTCTTATCTCTAAGAAGAAAAGAAGAAGGGTAATTAAAGAAAAAGAAGTAGATCCACTGTCCAACAGGAATAGTCTAAAACAATTTCAGAATAGTTTGACCTATATTTTCCATGTAAATGCAGTTCACTTCCTGCTGTATTTTGAAATGCATGACTGACATTTGCTCAGAGGTAAGACATAAGAGGACCATAAGTAAGAGTCTTGTCATTCAGAGCACTGGAGAAGCAAAAAGTATCATTGCTTGTRGAGTTTTTCAATGTCTATTAATAATGCTATTAAAGCTTTCACATGGTGAAATCATTGAGAAAAAAAAAAAAAAAGTTGCTACAGAAACAAATTATTCAGAATTTTCAGAATTTACCTAAGACATTTAGGCAGGCAGGGAAAAAGTCACAGACTGGATCATCCAGAGGTCAGTTAAATCTCAGACCTAGAGGGTGTAGGTCACCGGCTGCTGCACGAAGCATGAATGATGGCAGGGAAACGGTTATAGCTTTTCCACCCTTACCCTTGAGCCATGGTGAGAAATTGGAGTCATTCATCTCCAGCCAGCACCTCAAAATAAAGAACACAGCCCTTTGGACAGCCTGTGCAAGCAGCAGCAGAYCTGGGGCCCTGATTCTGCTGCCAGACAGAGGACATTATTTTGCCTTGCGAGAAAAAAAAMTGGTTAGTCCCTCCTGAGTTGGGGCTTCCTGTGGAATAGGATGTTTTCATTCAGACACAAAACTGCAAATCTCAGGTGCCTTTGGACAGTCTCAGCTGCTTATTCAGTCAAGACCTCCACTAATTTCATTAAACAGTAAGGGCTGCAGGATTCCCCTAGGGCTCTAAAGAAGAGGCTTCAGAGAATGAATAGGGTTTTTTAAAGAAATGTACGGAAATTGCTCTGTGTAGATGGTTTTAACAGTTTTATTCTCCTGTGCCTTCTCTATGAGAGGAAAGTCCCTGCCTGGGAGAGGGTCTTCCCAGAGCCAGGGGCTGCCGTGGGGCAGGGCTAGGAGCTGCCGTGGGGCAGGCCCCATCCCCTGCCAGAGGGCGTGGGGAAGCCGGACCTGGAGCCTGGCCAGGAGCTGGGGTGGGAGCCAGGTCTGGAGCCCTGGCCAGAGCCGGATTTGGAGCCGAGGCTGGAGCCATAGCAGGGGCTGGAGCTGTGGATGGGGTGGGAGCTGGAAATGGAGAGCGCGGCACTGTGGCCCTCCCGAGGCAGCTCCAATGGCCCCAGGCTGGGCAGCAATGCAGCCGATGCTATGTGGGGTGGGGTGGGGTGGGGTGGAGACTAGAGGGAGGCAGAACAAGCAGGGCTGTGGGTACCTGGTGGGCTCTAGGTCACAATTTGAAAAGAGATTAAAGCATTTGCCACTATGGTGAGGGTTTTGAATAGATGTTCAAAATGGATTGTGTTCAGTTCACCGATTTTACTTTCTCTAGTTTTATTTGTGGTAGTTAGTAAACACTARCCCTCTTATTTTTAATAAAGATCTATTCATACTCACTTTAAAGGCTATATGCATCTGAATGGTAAGTTTCATCTCTTCCAGGAATTTTTCCAAGTATTCCGTAATCCAGGGTTTCTGCCCCAACAGCGGGTGGAGACAGGGTCAGCAAAGCACCAAAGTGTAGAAAGCAAGCCATAGGATGCCACGAAGGAAGCATGCATTGTTCCTTTGCTCTTTCATTGATTGGAAAGAGCCAAAGGCTTTTCCTT
The DNA here is from genome assembly GCF_003342845.1 of Nothoprocta perdicaria. Classification (NCBI taxonomy): domain Eukaryota; kingdom Metazoa; phylum Chordata; class Aves; order Tinamiformes; family Tinamidae; genus Nothoprocta; species Nothoprocta perdicaria. The sequence goes on along the minus strand of NW_020455601.1, from coordinate 124,637 downwards.
AGRGGAATTCCAGACCTGCAGCACAAGWATTATACCTGCAGTAGAGGCTACCTATAGCTATAGAGTCCAGTCCCAGTCATATGTATCCAGATTTCAGGGCTGAGTTGCAGTGTTGCAAAAGAAATCATTTGTTCATATATCTGACTCCTGAAATGACTTACAGAGCATCAATCATCACAGCGGCTTGGCTTCATATGCAGACATACAACTGATAAATCTTTTCCTGTGCTGGAGTTGTTACCCTTTTAATCTGGATCTGATCTGTAGCAAAGCACTGCAGAATATAAATTGTAGATATCTGCAGATGATRGTTGTTTGCAACTAACTGTAAGCATGATGTATTCTCAGACTTGGAAAAAATATTCATTTGCTTTTTGAATACAGTTGGAGTTTCAGGTGCTATTCTGTGGTAATTCACCAAACAATTGAATAGAACTGCAAAACCTCAGGTTAATCTAAAAGAATTGATAACCTCAGTAAATGTAATTTTCCTTGATTTTCCTGTTGGTTCAGGCATGTACAAGGAAGTCACGGACAGTCATTTGCCCTCTATTGAGGGCCCAACTCCTCTTTCTATAGAGGAGAAAGAACAGGGAAGAGAAAGTGAGAGATATCCTAAGGTCTGGAGCAGAAATCTAACCCTGAATCACCTTCTCGAACAGGATTGTCTCCTGCCTCCAAGGAGATTATCTGCTAGGGCCATCATAAATGGCCATTGATGGCCACCCTGTCCCCTGTCTGGAGGACAACGTAGAAAAGGTCAGGAGCTGCTATTGAAAACCTGCTACTCACTGAACAGGGAAGAAAAYATTTCCCAGGTTGCTGAGCTGTAATGTTTAGTAATATCATTTCCCTTAAATAATTCAAGCAGCTTTGAAGAAACAATTGGGTAATTTAGCAGTAATTGTTGTGAGATAATTATGACGGTAACTATAAAATCATAGAGAAAATAAAAAAATAGAGCAGAACTGCACGTTCTTACAGGCTTAGTTTTAGGTGCCTCTCGTTTATATGTGATGAGTATTGGAGCTTTATCTATAGCATTTCTACAGTTTTATGCTGTTCCTGTCTACTTTAAAGCAGCAAATTATGGAAATGCAAAAGATGTTTCAGACACCAACAAAAACCTGGGACACTAAGAAAGACAATTCTTGAGAATGCAATAAAATGGAGAATCCTGTAAAGAAAGAAAGAGGGGAAATGCGATGGTATAATGAAAGAGGAGCTGCAGTGAAGCATCTGATGATGCCTACTAAGAGCCTTAGTAGGRGTAAGACAGAGAAAAGCAAAGAATCAGGAGAAATAAATAGTCTTACATGTTCTTTGTCTCTGTCATTTGTTATGTKCCTAAGTTCCTTAAAAGGGTTTTCTTTGGACTTCTTTATCATTTGAAATATTCTACACTATAAACTAGCTCACCTATTACTTTGCAAGGATAAAATATCTCCAGTGAAATGTCATTTTATTGACATTTTGTATGGCAAATTAGCAAAACATTTTCTTTCTCTGAAGCTGAAACATATTGTTTTATACTCTTTTGTTAAAGCTGGGAGGACAAAATCAAAACAAAATATTCATTAATTTTCCTTTTGAAACGTTAAGTAAATCTATTTCCACCCCTGAAATATTTTATTTACTCAATCAGTATTTTGAAAAAAAAAAAAAAAGTTTAATTGGAATGCTCTTGATCAAATATAATGCTGTGTGAGGGACAGGAATTAAATTCTTGAACTTAAAATAGCTTGCAGCTAATGGGTAATATTATCACTGTGCCTATAGAGAGCTATAGGGCTATCCTTGCTTGATAGCTAGCTGGGATATGGACAGCAGTATGGAGTGAAATACAAGCTGGAAAAAATCTGAGATGAAATAGTAAGGAGGTAAAATCATGCTGAAATATGGCAAGTAATGTTAATTTAGACTGATATTAGCATATTTAAGTAGTTTAAAGATCATGTGATATCTCTGATCTTCAAGTCACTGTTGTGGATCCTCAGCTGCCCTGAACATCATCTAAGGCTTCTGCAGCAGATAGCTAAGARGAAGAAATCTGCTACAATTAGGTTTATTTCACGTTTATTTCACAGGATTTTTTTTACATTTATTTCACAGGAATATTTTTTAGGGATTTAAAATTGTTTTAGGGAATCACAAGCTGAAAGAGGTTGAAAACCAACTGGTCAACACTATGCCACTGTGACAGACACTGATACATCTTTTACTGAAGAACTGAGAATGGGATAGCAACATACTATTATCACATTATACACCATAATAATGCCACGTAAGATTTTTTTTTCTCCAGTAATGTTTTACACCAGACAGTAGAAGATTTCCATCATCAGTAAATAAAATCAGAATATGGAGTACAGGAAGTGACATAGAAGTTAATAGGTTTTGAGAAGATATTAGATAGAGAAAAGTAGAAAATTACAGTTTCCTTTGGTGATCTATCTTCTACAACAGAAAAGTGTTATCTACTATAATCTACATCATAAATCAATTGATAACTTTTTTCCTGGTATGAAATCGAAAGATCAAAAAATGGGCAATTCTGGTGCATTAAAATATCAAAATACCCTACTAGGATTTAAATAACTTTTACTCTTTCTAGCTGTAACTTCTTTGCCCTTATATAGCACAGAATGCTATATACAGAATTCTATGAACACCTGTATTAAAACAACCTAAGAAGTGCCAAAAATGATCATGACTTGCATCCTGACTGAGATTAAAGTGCTCTTAAATGGAACTACACAAGTATTGACTTAGAAAGGATTGCTTACATGAACCAGCTGAGTATGATTTCTCCTGCAGCATAGCTGGCAGAAAATTCACCCCTCAGGAAACAACTGTATATCAAGCTGCCAACTTCATATTCAACTTTGTATTGAAAACTGTACTAATTATCTAAATACAACTATATCTTCTGTCTGTCTTTTATCTTCTTGCCCAGCCTGCAGCAACTGGTGATCTTTAGTTCTGGGGAAGAAAAAAAATATATTTCTAAAACACTTGCAGGATGTCTTGATTGCATTGCTGCATTAACACTCTTTATAGTTAATGTGCTTCTGTGTACAGTGTTAGACAAGTGTTTTGATGAAAAACATACTGTGCACTATTACTTACTAGCTCAGGATATAGCTGTCTGTGGGGTTTTTGGTCTTCAGTCTGTCCTAAAATCTTATGTCCCTCAYTACCTGGAAGCCCTGGGAAGCTTCTCTTCTAGATCCTCACAGAGCATATTGATGGGGTGCTCAAAATCTAYGCAAAATTTAAGTACTCATTGATATTTTTGCTAAGTCAAATTATTCAGTCTTGTTTTATCTATTGCTTGTCTTGTATTAAACCAGGTCTTGGCAACTATCCCGGATCAGCAGCAAATGTCCCAGATGGATTTAAGATTCTGCTTTCCAAAATATAGTAGCCTGAACTGGAATTCAGCTGACTTTTAYTGAATCCGGTTATATTTTTTTCTTCTATCAGTATTCTATCCATCTTTTCCTTGTCCTGCGCCCACACCACCTGTTAATCCATCTGTGCTGTTTCTGTGTCTGTTGCCTACATCTCATGCTTTGCTTTCCTAGCATCCAGAAGCTCTTTATCTGTAAATGAAGCCTGCTACTTTCATCCTTCCAAGCATGTAAACCCCTYTCCTAATTTATTCTCTTTCCTTATCGCTATCCCTCTCCCTCTGAGGTCAGGCAGGCTGAGTAAGTTAATATTCTGATACAAAAATGGTTCWCCCACATCATTGCCCTTGGGAGAACGAAACCAAACCACATCCCAGATGTTCCTCACACTCCTGGGTTGCTCCCTGCAAGATAGCTATGTGCTATGTGCTCCCTTACTGCCAAGCTCCTTCATTTTAAGAAGACTAATACTGCACAGTGCCCTTTCTCATGCCTGAACTCCATAGTCCCTTCATGATATACAAGACTGTATGTGCCATACCTTTTTTTCTGTGCCCACCCTTCTCGACYGCTGTTCCCTTGCACCTCTTCTTTCTCTTTCCTTACATTCATTACACATGATAAGACCCCTCTTCCCTTCTGCCACTCCTTTGGTCAAGTCGGAACAGTCTCTGCTCCCTCAGCCACTCTTCATTTGAGAGTCCCTTAATATCCATAATCCTTCACTGGATTTGCTCTCTACATCCATGTCCATCCTGTCCAGGGGAGCCCAGCACTGAACCCAGCACTCCAGGTGCAGCCTCACCAGTGCTAACCTGCAATGCTCTTTCTGATGCGGCCAGAATGTTGTTGACATTCTTTGAGCGCGCTTGCTGGCTCACCCTGAAGTCATCCACCAGGCCTTGCAGGTCCTTCTCTGCCAAGCTACTTTCCGGTCAGCTATCCGTCAACCTGGTGCATGAGATTATTTCTCTCCAGGCCAGTGACTCCTGTATCTCCTGTGTATCTCACCTTGCCTTCCAGTATTAATGAAAACACTGTCAAATTACAATAAGGCACAGGATGTATGGGTGGAGCTAAGTAGATAGAGATATGCTAGAAAATGCCATGTAGATCTGGAGGTCATCACAAGTTATAGTAGCTGAAATACAGTGACAGGTATCTGTGATCCCTCTGTTTCACTTTTGCATTTCCAAGAATCCTCTAAGGTTTTTTTACAATGGCTTTATAATTCTGCAGTTTGCTCATAAGTCATATTCAAAGTTATTGTATTGCAGATAGAAGTTCCAGAATGGTTCACAAGGTGGTTTCAGATCCTGTGCTACAGGCACATCCTTACCTTGTGAGGAGACTTTTTGACACAGTAATTAAACTACCAGTTTCCCTATGACATTGTAACTGCTGAGCCATTTAAGACCTAACAATAATAGCATTATTTTCTTGGCAAGTGGTCAGAAGAATAATTCCAAACAATTAGAAATTCTGTCTGGAGATGAGACAAAGGTCATTGAACTAAAAGGTCACCATCTCACTTATAGATACATATGCATRTTTCCATCTCCTGTACCCTCATGATGAAATGTAGATTCTAATTTCGTAACTTGATTTTGCTTTTTTTACTAATAAACAATATCTAACCATAATGCTACATATCAGACATTAAAAGAACACACACACACACACAAAAGAAAYATATGTTCCTCATTTTCTTGCTGTTATCTTAGCATTTGCAGCTTTTACAGAGCTGAGTTCCAAGTGTGGGAACATGATAATCTTCCATTCCAATGCGTTTCATTGTGCTTTGACAATAGTTTGCTTTCAAGCCTAGATTGTCCCTGTGGACTATTCTGTTGTGTGTTCAGATGATCAAGTACCAAAAATAAAGAGAAAGCTGTAAAATCCGTAAGTATCAAACCTGAAATTATTCAGAAATAAAACATGCCTTCAAAATACTGGAAGAAATCAAGAGGATTTCTTTTTTTTTAATATCTCCACAGATGATGCCAAGCAGTCTGTATTTGCTTTGCTTCTCATCTTCCATTGCTGTTTCCCATGAGCAAAAAGTCCAGTAGGAGTTCAGATTCAACAGCAGAAGGTATCGCTCAAAGACTAAAATGACAGTCCCAGAGGGCAATGAAGAATAAATAATACACTAGCAAATAAAAATACTTGCAGTGTTTGATGATATATTAGTAGATATGYAGACAAGTAGAAAACTGTAAGTATATGCAAGTGTAATCTCTCTCATTTTTCAGCATATTTCATTTATGTCATCTTTCAGCACTATAAAGTCTGCCAGAGGTTCTCAGAGTCCCTGTTTGGAGCTGGTCTTCATCTTCAGTTCATGACATCAAACTGTTAAGTTTTGAGACTCTTCTCCTAAGAAATAATCACAATATTCTGCATAGCATTATTCTGCAATATTCAGTAGCCATCATTTCTATACTCTAAGTATCCTGTCTGACCATTCTATGCATATATCAAAACATAACTTGCTTTCCTTCCCTGATGCTTTGTACCTCAGCAGGTATTTAGCAGCTTCAAGGTCCATAATTCCAGTTGCAGCAACGTGATTCCAGATAATGATGCCTCCTGTAGCTCCCTCTTCTGCAGCTTTTCCATTTGGAAGGGACACAAATGGTTCAACTTGTCGTAAAAATTATGTTTAGCATCCTTAGGTGCCCAAAGATTATGTTTCTATACAGGCTGTTTTGCATTAAATATAGCGGTAATATAAGAAGTGCCTTTTGTGTTGAAACCTGATCTTTAAAAAAAAWAAAATAAAAAAAAAGGATCTTAAATCAAAACACAGACACATACTCAGAAATGAAACTCTAAATGTAATTAGAAAGGCTGTGGAACTGGTAAATGACCCAGCAAAGGTCAGAATCAAAGAAAAGAAGAACACACAGCATGTATGTACATAGGAGCAGTGACCCTGAGAACAAGGAGACACAGCCCTGGAAATAGATTCAAGAGAAAGTCTAAGTCAGTATCTGTCTAAAACTGCCACCAGTTGCAGCACTTGTGATGTTCCCTTGTGTTTTGGAAAGTAGGATATTCTTTGTAAATATACAGTTACAATAAGGCTTTTTAAAACTTTCAATTTGATTATGTTTCTTTGGGGTTTTTTTTTTGGTTGTTGTTTTTTGTTTGTTTGTTTTTTGGGTTTTTTTTTAAACCAGTACTAATATCATTTTGATCAGTTGCATGAGTTAAAGGAAGATCCTGCAAACACAAATTTTAGAGAAGAAAACCGAGAAGTTTAAAATCAGTATAACTTAAAAGAAAGCAGTAAAAACAAATRAGAAACAAAATATTATTTTTGTGCTATGAAAACACGACAATGGTTGATCCTTGGGATAGCAATCAATAAACTGTAAAACATTAACATAAATAATTTGATAAGAGTTATATCAGCTTTTATTACTCTAATGGACAGCTAAGGTTATGTTCTATAGAAAGTGACGGTGAGGTGAAATAATTACAGGTAAAAAATTCTTTGGGAAGCTACTCAGTATGCTCTGTAGAGTTTTTTATTTCAAAGCCTTTTGATCTTCTCTGAAAGGTTCATGAGAAAAAACACCATAAGCAATTGCCACTTACAGGGTGCTTAGGGTGGTTTTTTTTTTTTTTATGTATTGAAAATAACAAAATTATTTCCTAACTGAGAAATATGCAGCCTTTTTCCACATATTCAGGCAGAGATTTGCCTGTTACTAATGGTAATATATATGGTAAATTGGTAATGGTATATATGATGACCTATATGTACTTCACTACTTATATCAAAATTATTATATTGCAGTGTCCTACTTTAGAAGAAAAGTAATATATCTTAATTATATTCACTTTTTTAAATTAACTCAGTGTAAAATTTTAAGTTAGCTTATAATTCAATCCATTTGTAAATTTTCTTCTTCATTTAAAAATACTTGGATTTCATTACTTGAAAGCAGAACAAGGTTTTTGTTTTCTCTGTCTATGAGAACACAATTTCTCTATTAAAAAAAAAAAAGCAAAAGTTATTTCATTCCATATGCCCTAAGTACGCTCATGTTAAAACGTGATTCTTTCCTAAGCTATTTACTTTATAACTCCAGAAACAGGACATTTCTCCCTTAATTAAAAATTCAGCATTCATATATGCTACAGCCAGCCTTGCTTTTTTCTGGGAATTTACTGAGTCTTTCAGTTAGTGTAAATTTCCAAAAGAAAATGATATCGTTTTCTCTTTTCTATACTGTTAATTATGATCTCAAGCCCAAGCCCAAGTGTTGGTCTTTCAGATCATAATAAATTCAAATTCAAGATGTGACCAGTTCTGAAAAAATGAAAGTGGTCACTGTTTTAAAACGCATAACCCAAAGTAATTTATTTCTTCCATGTGTGCAGGATTATTTTATTTCCATATTTACCATTCCTACAGAAAACACTCCTTGATCTGATGTAATGTCAAGTTAAGGGACTGCTAAGAGAAGAAAAGGAAACATGAATATAAGTGGAATGTTAGGGTCTCTGTAGCTGAGGGCAAAGTTAGTCCTTTTTTAATAAGAGGACAGTACGCTTTGTATAAAAAAAGAAACAATTGCAGAGATGGAGTTAACCTCACTTCTCTGAAAGAGAATAATGAAATATTTAGAAGTGAAAAATTTAGTTAAAATTCTTGCTAGACAATTATTGTGGATTAGGTTTGGATTAGGATTTCATTAAAAGAAATTTGGGTGAGTCAGTGACAACCCAATTTCAGGTTCAGTGAGTTTCGGTTACTTGGTTAGTTTTTCAGAGTTCACAATAAACAATAAAAATCTTTTTTTTTCTAGGCTATGATGTATTTTCAACTTACTAAAGAGGAAGAACTTGATGATTTGAAGAGGACTGGATGTCCAGTTGTCTCAGAATGTGTTTACTTTGATAATAAGGATAGATAGCAAAGAGAAGAAAACAACATTTCAGTCGGGACAGTTGGAAATACTCCAGTTGTCATAAAGAAACAATAGGCATAYCTCCAAGTAAGAAAACCTCTGAATATGAGAGTCTCGTGTTGGTAGATACAAATATAACTTGTGTGCACTGACTCCTACCTCTTTTCATATGAGCACAATTAGGCTCTAACTGCTGAGTGATTTCAKGTTTCTGTGACCATCAAGTGAGGTACTACAAGACTGACTTAATAAATAAATTTATGTCTGAAATTGGCCATTTTCTGCACATTAAATTAGCAGAGTTTGGATATAGTAGGATACTAGGTAGACAAACTACTGAAGGTGTAGAAAACTGGCTAAACTGCCAAAATTAAAGGGTAGTGGTTAAAACCTCAAAGTTAAACTGCAAGGTATTTGTAAGTGGAGCGATTTGGAGATCAGTGTGGGATCCAGCACTATTCAATACTCCTTAAACAATTTAGGTGATGGGATTGAATGAGCCCTCACCAAGTTTGCAGATGGCACCAAGCTGGAAGGAGAGGCAGATATGTCTGAGAGAAGAGGTAGCATGCAGTTGGACCTTGACAGGCTGAAGACTGGCCARCAAGAATTGTATGAGGCTTAATAAAGATAAATGTGAAGTCCTGCACTTGCAAATGATTAATCCCAAGCAGCAGGATATGTTGGGGTCTAACTAGACAAAGGGGTAGCTCTGCTATGAAGGCTCTGGGTATCCTAGTGCATGGCAAGCAAGTTTTGGAGGCACTATGATGTCCTACAAAGGAAGTTTAAATAGTCTGTATACTTGCTCTGAGGCAGATATACAGGCGTATCACTAGCATCAGTAGCAGCAGGCGCTACTTGTTATTCCAGTAAGTGGAAAATGTCAGTATCTACAGTTGTTCTTTTGGCAGTAGCAAGCAAACAACTGTACCCTGTTACCTGTGGAAATTTGGAAATGATACCTTCCGATAACTATTCTGAAAGGAGAAAACAAATAACACCATGGAATGAGTGGGTTGAAGAGCATAAGGGAGAGAAAGAGAAGCACCTGCAGGAAATGGTAATGAATATACATGTAATGTCTGCTCCATGTGTTACATAATCCAAATGCAAATAGACTGAAATGAAGACAGACAATATGCCACTTTGGAGATTTAGCTGAATAAATGAAAAACTGTGGGCCTGGAGTAAGTATCTTAGTATATCACTTAATGTCTTTAAAATCAAAATGAGGATCGACATTTCTGTCTGAACCAAGCCAATTAGTCAGCTAACCTTATAAATCACAATTACTTTTGTGACTTGGAGCAGACATTCCTTAAATTAACAGGATTAGGGATAGCTCTACTAGATATAATAGTCTCAATTCACCTATGCAAACTGGCGAGTGTTTTGCAAGGAATAAAAGGTGAATGTGAAAAGATCTGGAAATTCAGTTTAGTTTAAATAAATTCTTAAATTTAAAACACATCTGAATTACAGAACTTCCTTTGCTGATGTCACTATTTTTGTAAAAATAACAAGTCAAAAAAAAAAAAAAAAAAAAAAAAAAAAAA
>NW_020455601.1:99980-114724 GCF_003342845.1 Nothoprocta perdicaria | reverse complement strand
AGTCAGGAGCAGTGATTATGCAAGTCCGGAAAAAAAAAAAAAAACAAACAAAAAAAAAAAACATGTCCTGAAACAGCTTTCTTTGTTTTATCTGACATGACCTTCAGGATACCATATTTTCAGTCCTTTGGATAAGGGCAGTCATATATTGCATTCAAAAAAATAATAATTCTAATGTTCTGAACTATATATTTCTTAGGTCCAAATTATGCCTTTCCTACTCGTTATTAGATTCCTTTAAAGCAATGAAATGGAAATTATTGGCTTCKGTGGTGTGTGATATGGTTTTGCCCTCCTCCTTGATAATTCCCTCCTCTTTTTTATTATGTATGAGTTTTGTTTTAACTAGAAATTCTATCAAATTATAAAATATGAGCATATTTATTCAAATCAGTTCTACACTAGGAGACAGTATTACCTCCTAGGCATCTGCAAGGCCAACTGTGATTCAGATATGGTATTACTAACATAAATATGTATCTTTTCTTTCTATAAGGGGGATCCAAAACTTCTGACTGGAAACATTCAGCCATTGGAGAGTGTTAAGGAATAAAAGTTTGCAGAACTTTAAAGGCTTCTGAACTCAGCATAGTATCTTAAACAGGATAATTAAACAGGTTTTAGAGTATATTAACACTGTTGGAGCTGTACTAATTTATACCACCTGAGAGCTACTTCTTGTCTCGCATGTAAGTTAAATTTTGATAGTGAATCAAAATACTGTTATATATACTGTGCTTCACTGGTACAGTTGAAATTGCTATATATGATTACTATGCTTTGGAAATCACATGGGCACAAGAAAGTTTGATCATATAGACACTTTTAAATCATAGCTGAAGCTTTGTTGTATCCTCATTTAAGATGTGTATGATCTTACCCACAAAGAGATGAAAGTATGCACTACCTTTATATCAAAGGAAAGAATTAAAAATAGCCAAGAGCAAGATATCATTTCAGTAGACGAAGTACTGAGTAGACCTAAATATTTTCAAATACAAAAGGAAAAATTAGATTGAGTTGAAAATGCCACTTCATCAGAATCGATATCTTCTTTTGGAATGTGTTTACCAAATTTCATTAAAAAAGGCAAGGTGGAAGCATTTTAGTACACTATGAAGCAAATTCACTTTGTTTTTCCTGTGAAAATTTTAGATTTTAGGATATCCTATGGCAATGAAAAAAAGAACTAATTAAAATTTTATCTTAGAAAATTTGAAACTAAATTGACCCTGGATACACTGGGCAAGCATCTAGACATCTTGCTCCTTCCTAGAGGTACTGACCTGACAGGGCCTTGAATACCTAGAAGTTTGGAGAGCTGCAGATACCTGGAAGATTGGTTTATGAAATTCTCTCATAGGTAGGTTGGAAGAGATTTGGCTTCTTCATTTAGCTATATTTCTTCAGAAGGGGACCACAATTATTTAACCAGAATGATGTGGATCATTAGTTTTCATATATTTTCTATACTACATATATTATTTTACATACATATATATTTATATGTATATATTCTATATTCAGTGGAATTGGGAAATAAGCTTGACCTCACCTGATTGACATTAAGTTTCATAATCCTGAGAACACCAGGATTCAAGAGGACCTTGAAAACCCTTGTCCAGAGTAATCTGAAAACTCCCAGATATTGAAAATGCTGCAGTTTTTCATTATAAGAGTGGACTTAGGAAGGCTGCACTACAGTAAAAAGTCAGAAACCCTCAAATCCCTTGAAGTTCTTCACTTGATCAGTTTTGCAGACTACAGTTGTGTAACTGCAGACTCTACAATTTCAAGTTCCTCAGCAAATCACTAATAAAACTAGGAGAAAAGGATGCCTATATTTCATTGATAGTTCAGTACCTATCACATTAGTATGAAGGAGTTAGATTTAGAAATGCCATTTTCTCAAAATACTTCAATCAGATTTAAAGACATGGTCTTAATTCTAAAGACTATATATTTGTTTTCCGTATGTTTTTTTGTCTTGAGACATATATAAAGGCAATCTAAAGGTTATAAGAACATAGAAATTGTTATGCGAGATTGGTTTAAGGAAAAAAGCATGACATTTAATATCTTGTCCAAAATTACTGTTGCCTGCCTGCCTGAAAGTCATATAATTGTCAAATCACTTTATCACTTTCTAAATCCTTTCTAAATCTTAAATTCTTATCTTTAAGGGTTTACTGATCAGGATTAGTGGAGGGAATGAAGAGAACCCAGTTCAACAGCAAAAAAAATGAAAGAGATTTACTTTTTTTTTTTTCTTTTAACTTTCATGATATAGTTTTTATCCTTGCTTGTTCCTTTGCTGCAGAATGGGCACCAGTATCTCCTTTTGCTGCATCTCATCCTGGGGTGGGCTGCCTGCATACTGTATCCTATTGATTTATGCAAGGCATTATATAAATCCTATTGATTTATGCAAGGCATTAGGGTACTCCTTGTGCTAAACATCAGTCCTTACAAATGCTGATATCTTAGCAGCTGATTTTTGAAAGGATTTATTTGAGCTCTCTACATGACACCTGGCTCCCTTTCCTGAGTTGCCACAGTCAGTCAGAAACTTCTGTAAAGGAAATAGTAGTTCACATTTTTTATCCCTCTAGGGCAATTTAGTTTACATGCACCAACACTTGCTTCACCTGCCACTATGTAAACCTTTCATCTAATTTAACATAAACCTAAGTTTCTCACAGTAGATTATTTCTCATACTCCTCCCTGATCTCTGTTGTCTAAAGATCATTGTTTTATTTGGAACCATGTCTAGCTCACATCCAATTCTTTTCCATTTTTTTTTTAATGCAAGAGTTATAAAGCTAGGAGACCCAATTAATATTGAATCACTCTCCCACACATATTGAGTCATGCTGCTATAGATTTGCTTTAGAACACAGACCATATAGTCTTACATTCTGCATTCTGTAACTTGCTAAGGTTGTAGAAAAAAAAAAAAAACATAATATCTCTTCTGAGGACCATTTAGCTCTTTTACAGATTTATGTGGAGGATTTTGCTTAAAGTCTTTGGAAATTAGCATGAATACCTAAACAATTTTCCTTATTTAGTTCATTTTTACTCCATTCAAATAATAAAAGACATAAAGAAGGCAATATAATTTTTTGCTACAGTGAAATATTTGTTGTTTGTATTAGATCTAGAAATCTCGCTTTCCAAACAGAAACAGCCTTGATTCCTGYGTCATCTCATAAAAGTTATGTTACTTTTCATGAAAGACCTGCTTATATGGTGCAGTGTTTCACTATACACCTATGAAATGGAAATATGTTAGTGCCTTGAAGAGACATTTACCAGGTCAGATTATGTTTCTTAGGAAACTTAAAWATCTGTGTCTGCCATCATTATAATGTGTTGTGTAAGTCATAAAAATGTGATGTTGACCAATAAAATAAAATAAAGAATATTAAAATAGATTTACACATTAGAAAACTGAAGATAAGTTAGAAAAGAAAAACAGAAAAGGCCTTCTTACTATAAGATTGACTTTCTAGTATCTGACATTCATCTGCAAATCTAAGTTTATCATATCAGTTGTAAGTTTTATACTCTTAGATTATTTTATTTTAAAATTGTGAAGTATATTAAACTTAGGTTTTGCTTCCAGTGTACAGCTATACTTCCTACAATAATTTTAATAACTTTAATATAACTGACTAAATGGATATTCCTTATCTCTACCTATGGATAAATATGAAGGTATTGTAAAGTGGAACAGAGTAACTACTGCTTGAACAGTTTCCACAGTGCAAATACCAAGAGAATAGACCTGTTCATGTCTTCTGCTCTATAACTCTTTTTCAACTCTTTCTCATTTTATTCATATCAATAAAAGAATGACAGTGAAACAAAGTGTTTGCCAGTACTGTGGATATTTACCAATGATGCACTACTATTCTTTGAACTTAACCAATATTGCATAATGTTTTGCCTTGTAAATACCCACAAGGGAAGGCCAACTAGATTGCTCATTGAGTAGAACATTGACTTTAGTTAGATGTTGAAAAATATCTTTGAAAGGCTTTTCTTCACAGAGGACAGTTGACTTCAACTAGAAATCTAAAAACTAGAGAAATAGTTAATAACCTTTCCTTTCGTCATTATATCTTACTGAAATATAATATATCATTTGCCCAGTCCAGGAACCTGACCATGTTATAACATCTTTTGTCTTTCAGCTTGGGTCACAGGTTACCTTTTCACATGATCTTTCAGAAATACTTGATTAATAAGARACTTGAATTTACGTACTCTGCACAATCTCTGTAGTAAAAAAATATAAGTAAGTATAGTAAAATCCGCTGCTAATTAATGTTTTTGGAAGAATATTCACTTCTCACTAAGTAGYACTCCATTCCCAGAAGAGAAAAATCTGTCAGTGGCAAAGAGGAAGGGGATATAAAATTTCAGAATTTACTAATTTACCTTCAGTTTAAGTCCTTCTTCTTTTTTTCTTTTCTTTTTACATCAATTAGGACAATTAGGAGAAAATCCCAGTTGGCAACTAAAGATTTAAAGAGTAGATTTGCTGAAACACTTTCTTTTTCAAGGAAGTTAAAAGGATTGTATTGATTAGGTAGCATCATGATGAACTAATTCTATGGAAAGTGAGAGTAAAAGTACTGTTAAAAGTTTTACAGTAAGCAAGGAGAAATATTATTGGAATAAGTATTAAATTTGTATTTGTATATTAATATCTCCTGTGAAAAAGTGAAAATTGTAACCTCTAGAAGTATTATTATAGATTTGTGGTAAATTGGTTCTGTCAGGAATAATTCAGTAAGCCATGTCCTAAAAGGTGATGATCACTGTATTCCATCTTATATTTAACGGTTTACTGCCAATGCTTATAAAACTTTTGGAAAATATTTTGCAGACATCCTGAATAATTGCTCATCTGCTTCTGTGTTTTCTACAAGATCATATCTTTCGATATTTAAAGACCTTTAGAGAACTGAAAGTTATTCACAAGTAAAAATAATGATTGAAAGAAAAAGTTACATCTCTTTTAAAAAGCTGCATCACAAGCTGGATTTGTCACCATCCTCCACTGAAGCCTAATAAATGGTAGATGAGGCCAAAACACTGCTGATCTCAGTTCTAACTCCCTTGTGCTTTGCAATTACACTGTACTCCATAAGCCTGCTTTCTGCATAATTATTGATATCTTCATTTTCCAAAAACAGAAATATGACTTAGAATTTAAATTAGTTTATACAAAGTTTACATTACCAGCTGAAGATTATAATTACTGGACTGGATTGCAGAATTTTTTAAATACATTTACATTATTTGGAAATCTAAGCCCGTCTAATATATTACTGTCTACGGGATGAAACTCCTCCCCTCCAAAACCTATTTAATGATTTGGAATAAGATGGAATAAGATGGAGTTTTCAGTTGACAAAGAGGCATGAGGTCTGGTAAACTGGACAGAAAATAATACCCTTATAGAAAGTGTGTGAGAAGAAAATGAAAGCTAACTGACATTAAAAAAATGTCAAATTTGAAACATATTTCTATGTTTCACATACATAGCATAGAGGGCATAATTTCAAGCAGAATGACAGATGTCCAGGCAGGTCCCAAAGCAGTCCAAGCAGCAAACTGCCTCAGGGAATCAGTGTGATTGTTGGGGTATTTCTTCTCATTAGCAATTTTCATTGACAGATAGGTACTAGAGACAAGGGCCATGCAGAGGACTTCTTATTGGGATAAATCAGAATTGCATTTTTTCTCAATTGATACATTAATTTTTTTCAGCCTTAACAGGACTAATACCAACACAAATCTCTGATCATTTGCTTTTGATGAATGAGTTACTGACCTAAGCATAATTTAGATAGATGGGGATCACCACACAAAGTCCATTATCACAGCTGGTATTAATTATCAGATTAAGGATAATGTAAAGATTAAGTAACGTAAGGAATTTGTGTTGGTGTTGCTGCACTATCTTGTATTTAAGTAGATAGATGGCTGGCTACCTTTTTTATTACCCAGATAAGAAGAATRATACAAAGAACTGAAAGAATAATAGTCCCATCATATATAATACYTCCTGTACATTCAAATGTTGTCTAAAGCAAAATCTCCACTGTCACCCAAGCTCTGTCTTTGCAAATCAGTGACAGTTAATAGCAAATGTCCTCAGCAGTCAGCATCTGAAGYGATGGATTTCTTTAACCTTGACTCAGAAGGCTATTTACTGTAATTATACTAAACATATGAACTTTATCAAACCTGAAACATTGACATGTATATTGTATGTGTAGGTCTCAGTTCTACCCTTTGATTCATGCACTTTGGAGTCAGTGGAAATTCTGTGAGAAAAACAGAAAATGGAGATGAACCTTTAGGGATGGTCCAGCTAGCACAACTATTAGCATGTGACCAGTTATTTCCAAAATTCCCTAATGCCATCAGAAAATATTTGTGATTCAGCTGCTTGCTTTTTACCTCCCATTTCTAGAAAACTCTCTCTTAATAAAGATATGCAATTTTCTTACCTAATTAATATGTATTGAATTTGTAAWGGCCTTTCTTAAAATAAAACCCATCATTGTCTAGAAGTCTTTCACACTTCTTTTGAAAATAAATTTCAAACTCATCACACGTGAATGTATATATACACACATACCCACACACATATATATGTACATGTATACATTATTTTACCAATTTAATGTGCAGCTGAAGTCTCCTTAGGTGAAGAGGGATTGGTTTCATTCTCTGCAGTAGTCTGCATGACATTGTACTGATTAAAAAAAAAAGGGAACAGTTCAACAAATATACTCCATTGTGTTGCAAGTGTTTCCTAAAAAGTTATGTGAGTACAGACAAAATATACACAGGACAGAAAAGTTTATTCACTGGAGGTGACGAAATGGTTAGAGCTCCTTGGAGTCACCAGAATCAGGACTCATATTCCACACTGATTTCGAATATATCCTATGACAAGGAACTTAATCTCCCCATAATTCAATTCTCATGCATTAGATAAACCATGCAAACTTTTATCTATCTTTCTCATTTTGATTATGAATTAAAGCATAAAATACAGCATATCAAGCATTACAGGACCTTTATCTCAGCTGAGGTCCTCATTTATTTCTACAGTATAATTAAAAAAAAAATTAACAGCAATGTGAATGAGGCTTTTTATATAGTAAATTCTGAAAGCGTGGTAGACCTTAATATTTTCATTGGAAGAAAATGKTTTTTTTTCTGCAACATATGTCAAGCCTTGAAGCATGAAACAACAGGACAAAGGTGGAGAGTGGAAGAGATTCAAGATGAAATCAAGACTGTTATAGCTTGAAGCCAATCCTCTTCCATTATTTCCAGACTCACCAGTGACTGTACTGACTTACGTAGCAGTAATATATATTTTTATCTCTTGTCCTCTTTTATTCTTGATTCACTCTAGGCTTTCTCCTCACATTTTATAGGTAAGTTAACCAGTTTGCCTGACATGACATGAAAGCTTTAATGCCTTTACAATGTGGAACCTCCCTTTATAACTGTGTTACTCTTGGGAGAAGGGAGCTAGAGAAGATAATAAGGAGGTAATAAGGATTTTCATTGCTGATTGATCATTTCTAGAATAGTTTTCAAAGCACAGTTCTCTGAAAGATTTGAAAGAAACATCAATATCTATGTGCAAGAGCAGGTTGATTTTAATAATAAAATAATTTAAAGGCACTTTTGGATATGTATGAAGATAGTACTTTAGAAATTAAAGAAATTGCCATTTTTTTAAATTGTTAAATGCAAAAATCACAGTAGCAACCAAGAAAAAGAAAAGCTCCTTACCTGATTTAGTACATTGTCATTTTGAATAACCTAGAATTATTGAAGTAATGAAAGTGAAATGGTGAGGCAGGTAACATTTATTTCACTGGTTTCCTTTTGTTCACAGGAAAACTTTTAGACATAYATTTGAAAAATACAAACCAGCTAATAAGTGCTAGATTTTTGTTACTCTTGTGAATTTTGGTAATTAAAGTTTATGTCCTCAAATGTAAAACAATGCTTTTGCAATAGGAAAAGAACTCCTACATAAACTCTGATGAATCACATTTAGATAAGGCAGTTATCTTATGGAATAAAATCTAGATTTACAAAGAAAAGAAATATTCCCAAGTTACCCTTTACATTTTTTACAGTGTACATGGAGGCTGACAGTTTGAATAATTGCTGTCCATCTATGTATATTAAAAATTCAGGTTGTGCTGGATATAGAGACTTGTAATTTTACATTATTGCCAATTAAGTGTAATTAACCAACTTATATCATAAATTGGAATGAGCTCCATGTCCAGTCAGTCTCCTATCTAGGAAGTTTATCCTAGTGGATAAAACAATTTGTTGTAGTGAATGAGCACTGAACCAAAGGAATTCACATATAACCTTAATATCAGTACTGTGAATGATATGTACTTTATTGGAAAGAATATTACTTGTATATCATGTTCCGAGGTTTGTTTTAGATGCTCTTGCTTTCCTGATAATTATCAGTTTTATTCTTGTGTTCCTTCAACAGATGGCAATTCCCAAGCTTCTTTACAGATGGACATGATCTAAGATTTAAGATAAATCTCTTTGAATAGAATCYTAGAATCATAGAATGCTTAAGGTTGGAAGGGACCTCAGAGGTCATCTAGTCCAACCCCCCTGCTCACACAGGGTCACCTACAGCACGTGGCACAGGGCTGCATCCAAGCGGGTTTTAAGGATCTCCAAAGAACGAGCCTCCACAATCTCTTTGGGTAGCATGTTCCAGGGCTCTGTCATCCTCACTGTCAAGAAATRTTTTCTTAAGTTCCTGTGGAACTTTTGGTGCCTCAGCTTGTGGCTGTTTCCTCTAGTCCCATCGCTGTCCACCACTGAAAAAAGGTCGGCCCCCTCCTCCCCACTCCCTCCCTTGAGATATTTATAGACACTTATAAGATCCCCCCTCAGCCTTCTCTTCTTCAGGCTGAACAGGCCCAGCTCTCTCAGCCTTGAATGTTCTAGATCTTTGCTAGAATTAGCATACAGGTCTTAACTCAGTTAGAAGTTTTAAGTTCAAGAGAGGAGTTGTGATTCTAGTTGAATTATATCGCAAACTAGAACAGGTAAAACTGGTATAGACTSTATGATCAGGTCCATAAATAATCCAGGACTGCAAAAACAGAAAGATGTCTAGATTCATTTGTCATTTTGTCACTTTTCACCAAGTATAAATTCAAGGACTCAGAACTATTCTATTGAAGTTATCATCAAACTAGTTTGATGATTCTGTACCTTCTAGTACATGGATATATTTCTTTGGAAACATCAGGGTGAGATATTTGGCCACAGAACTAATAATCTAATTAGATAGAAAAAAAAACAATTGTTGAGTACAACTCTAAATGTTTGATAGTTACCATTGGCTGTTTTCGGTAAGAGCAAAAAGTATATCCTTTGCAGAGCCCACAATAATCGCATTGCAAAAATTGATCATTTATCAATCCCCACAAAATAAATCAGATGCTTCACATCAAACATTAGCACTGGATTCTATAAACTCATATGGTAAGAAATAGATTAAATGAGGTTTAGCAATATCACAGTTTGATAGACATTAATCAGATAAACAGCTTCACAAGAATCCTATTCCAAACTTGAGGCATTCTTTTATTTACACATTCAATGTGACTTTCACAACCTGCTTCTTTTTGTATTCTAAAGAACAAGGCATGACTGTTGTCTTGCTCCTCACATTTTCCCTGTATRCGGAAATTTCATGAGAAGCATCTCTCTGTCATTTTCTTATCAGATACTCCTTGTCTGGAGTTGATATGAACTTTGAGTCATGACCAATGTCATTCCTCAGCCACTGGTTCTCAGGATGATAAGACTTAACGTCTTTAAGACCCTCATGATGGTAAGAGATGCACCCTTAACAATTATAAAGATGAAGCAGAGAACATTGGGATAGTGGTGTCTGTTTTAAATGGTCCCCATCATGAGGAATAGTGTGCCATTAAACTTTGGAAGACTGGAGGAATGAGCAGTTAAAAACATTGTGAAGATCAGCAAAGGCAAAGGTGAAGTCCAGCATGTGGGATGGAATAACTCTATGCAATAGGACAGTGTCAGGATTAACTAAACAAAAGAGCATTTCTGCAGCATATGAGCTCCCTGCTGAATGACTAAACGAAGCACACCCTTGCAGCAAAAAAAAAAAAAAAAAAAGCCAACTGCATAGCAGCCTGTATTAACTAGAGCATAGCCAGCACACTGAAGGAACTCTATCTGATATCTTGTGAGACTTTATCTGTAATACTGCATCCAAGTTTGGTCTCCTAATATGAGAAAGAAACTGGCCCGTGAGATTAATTACAGGGGCTGGAGCACATGATGTGTGAGGAAATGTTGAGGATGATGAGTTTGTTCAGTCTGAAGAAAATAAGTCTCATGGTCTGGCTCATTGTTCCCTATTACATAAAGTGTGCTGGTAGAGCACATGTGTGTGGACTCTTCTGTGAGGTGCATAGTGATAGAACAAGAGGTTATAGACAAGAAATTGTGTCAAGAAAAAATCTTAATCAGTTAAAAATCAAAACAGGTTACTTCTGCATGGAACAAGCTGATGAGATGTGGGAGAAGGGTTCACCATCCTTAGAGATATTCGTAACTTGATTGAGTAATCTGAGTGGTCCTGTTGACCTTTCCAGTGTTCCTCTGGGTCCTCAGACTGATGATTTCAGTCATCCTCAAGAAGAAAGGGAGTGCAGGGGATTGCAACTAGGTCTTTACTAAGAAGAGCAAAATCTTCATGATGAGAATTTCATAGTCTTCAGTCCTGGGATCCTTCCTCAGTCTTTTGTGTTTTTCTGACATGTTCTGCTTGGCTCTTGGCTCTGATTCCCATGTAAAGCCTGAAGGTAGCACAGTTGCCCCTAAAAAAGCACCAACTCCCCTAAAGGGCTGCCGTTTACCATATGACGGCTTAGTGGGTCAGTTCGACCATTGCTGTATCAGGTACCTCAGAGTGAAGCTGAAACCACAGAGACATTGAGCACTTCTCCTCTAGGTAATTGCTAAATCAAGTTGAATCCAGCTCAGGATGTTACAAGGCCAGGTGAGTCCTGAGACCCCACACCACAAGTGACCTTTTATGTAGGACAAATCCAAAAAAAAATCATATTTATTGAGGTCCACTTCCAATTTGAACTACTTTGTGTGCTATTCCATGATTAAATTTAGGGGTGATTCTTGGTTGTGAAGTCACTTGTATCAAGACATTTATTACCTCATCAGCAATCTTCCTTGGTCCTCAACCTCTCTGTTCCTGTGTCTTCAGTGGTGTGTCAGGACCTAAATATGAAGCTCATTGACATGAGAAGGTTTGTGAGAGGAAATGTATAGTGTACAGATGTTCCCAAGAGGAACACTGAAATTTTGTAAAGATCAGAAGATAGAATAAGGTAATTATTATGCTGCTACTCTAATAATTGTGTGCCACACTGAGAAGTCTGTCTTCCTTGGTTACTCTTCTAGTATTGCAGATACAAGTTCTTTCTATATTAATTCTCATGAATATGAACACCACCATTTTGCATCTTTATAAAATTTATATCCCATTATTCTGGTAAATAGTCATTTGTTAAGTATTTTGACTATCTGCTTCTGTACATGGACACTTACTGGTCTAGCCTTCAGTGAGACAAATTTTAAGAGTGTAATAGCTGCCTAAAAATACAGACCAATATATCCTCCATAGTCCAATGCTTTCTTTTTATGCCTTACCTACACATTCCCAGATCCTGTGCTAGCAAATCAATTCAATAAACCAATCTGTAGACTAAGAGACTGGCAAATATAGTGCATTGGCCCATAYAGTGCATTAAATTCAAGGGTAAAATTCAATTTCTAAAACAGAAAATAAATTTTTCACTAAGATGGAAAATTTCCACTGTCTTAGCTAAATAMAAATTTGGATTGACACCTAAAGAGAAATGGTTTTCCATGCTTCTCCTTTGTGAGTTTTGTAATTGTAGTTCTCAAGATGATTC
Organism: Nothoprocta perdicaria; assembly: GCF_003342845.1. Taxonomy (NCBI): domain Eukaryota; kingdom Metazoa; phylum Chordata; class Aves; order Tinamiformes; family Tinamidae; genus Nothoprocta; species Nothoprocta perdicaria. Next base: position 102,655 of record NW_020455601.1, on the reverse strand, counting down.
AAGATGTCTGCCCACAGGCAGGTTTTGAAGACCTCCAGAGAAGGAGACTCCACAACCTCACTGGGCATCTTGTTCCAGGGCTCTGTCACCCTCACAGTAAAGAAGTTATTCGTCATATGGAGTTGGAACTCCTGTGTTTCAAATTACACCCATTGTCCCTTGTTCTGTCACTGGCCACCACTGAGAAGAGCTTGTCCCCTTCCTCCCTACATTCATCCTTCAGGTATTTATRCATATTAATCAGATCCCCTCTCAACCTTCTCTTCTCCAGAGAAAATAGGCCCAACTCAATCAGTCTCTCCTCCTACAATATCAGTCTCTCCTCATATGATAAATGGGACTGATTTGAGCAAGCAGATATGCACAAGTGGCGAAGCACTGTCTACTCCAAAAATTAGTATTTCAGTATTTCTTGTAGAATTAGTTTCCCACATGTTACCTTTTGCTCCTGCTTGTAATCTGGTTGGAAAATTTCCCTCTAATCCTTCTAATATTCGATAAAATTTAACAAGTAAATATTACCTATCAGGACAACACTTGCAATAGTAAGTCCCAAGGAAATTAAAACTCACATACAGTCTGAAGGTTGAATGTCGGAGAACTCCAAAACTTCAGATAATTGTAAAGTTAGTTCTTGACSTGTTTTAAGTATTAATAGGAAATCCATGGCAGCTGGTATTCYATTCCTTAAAATATTTTTATTACATCCTTCCTCTTCTGACATCCTAAATCAAACAGATATTCAAATTAATGAAGGACATATCATAATGAAAGTGATTTTCCCAATAGAACAGGAAATGCAGATTTATAGGACCTCAGCATAAACAACAAAACATAAACAAAATGAAAAKTTTGAAGAAATTATAAATGATTGCTAACCTAGCGGAATAGCATTCTTTTACTTTTTGATAAATTATTAATAAAAAAAAAGCACACACAGTATCAGAAGAAAAGTTAGAATATCTCCCTTAATAAAGGCGATACTGCTGCAGAGGATTTTTCTTACAGTAATGGTCTTTTGTTTCAGAGGAAAATATTGTGTATTTCTTTTATTCTCTGCGAGAAGGGAAATCAGATYCTCCCCAAATCTCCTTTGGTGTGCTTTATTTAAAACCAATTTATACTTTTTATCAGAGTGACATTTATAATTTTGCATTTTATTTTGAGTTGTTTTTGCATATTGTGACAACTTCCAGAATCGCAATGGTGGTAATGGTTCCCACTTAGGGTGAAATCTAAACACTTTTTACTTTCCCAAACCCAGAGATAGACAGATATTATAGTATCCTAGAAGCTGAATTAATTTGGATTAGCCTTGACCTTCATATCATTCCCTTTTCATCTTTCTGGCTGCCAACTCTAGGATCTGTGAAGTTCTCCTGGTGGGCCAGCTCTGTGACTGATGAAAACACGTAAACCTAATAGGCACAGTAAATGGAGCAGAGCTCAGAAAAGCTTTCCAATGCCTCTGTAGGTGTCACAGGGTAGTTCTGAGAATCTGACTCTCAACTTCTCACGGACCTAAAATTTGCTAAAAGAGATCCTCATTTCCTTAAAAAATCAACAGTTTTTTTAACACTGTCTCTATGGAGATCAGAAGCAGACCATGAACTCAGAGAACAAACTCCAAGCTATTCAAATATCTTTATCAGTTATCTTCTGAGTATGCCAGAAATCAACAGATTTTTTATTTTGATAAGCTAGTATCTCACTTCACATTTACTGTTTAAGCATCTGGCCCAAACTAATTGCTCAAGATTCTTTTGCAGTCAAAGGAAGGAGACTGACACATACAAAAACTGATTCATCCCATTTATCCATTGTCATTTAAGATAAGTGGGATGAATCACCTTTTACACCTTCTTTTGTTTCACTGCTGACAAGAGCAGCTTATATGATTAGTTTAGATGAGAGGACTTACTTTTTTATAAGGCTAATGTTGAAGAAGATAAAGTATTCCCTTAATAATTATATTTTACATGATCTCCAACATACTTTACCTGTAAGATATTCTTTTATGTTTTCCAGATTCTATTCACAATTTCTTAAAATAACTTATTTACATTATATCATTGCAAGACCAAGTGTTTTGCATACATTTTTTCAAATGTTAATGTGATGTGCTATAATGAAAAGGAGTACCAGCTAATCAAATCTCTACTTTAGTTCATTGGTTGTTCCAGTCTTGTGAGCAGATGCCACATGATGCATCCTCATGAAACACCTTCATTTAAATGTGAACAAAAATTAAAAACAATTAATAGGAAAAAAGTTACAATTCTTCATAGCATGTGTCTAGAGTAATTGTCACAAAACTCCTCCTCCTTGATATTTCAGCTTTAGTACACAACTGATTTAAAGTTCAAAAAACTAGGACATTWCAGAAAACAGTGATTTTCATTCAATCTTACATAAATATAATAACCAATTTCCTGTTTGCCAAGGTGGGCAGATATTTTCTTTGAATATTGCAAGTACAAAAGTATACCTTTCTGAAAAGAATGTTTAATTACTGTATAGTATTTGTTCCTTAAAAAAAAAAATCTATTTTCTTAGAATCATAGAATAGAATCATAGAATGCTGAAGGTTGGAAGGGACCTCAGAGGTCATCGAGTCCAACCCCCCTGCTCACGCAGGTTCACCTAGAGCACGTGGCACAGGGCTGCATCCAAGC